>NW_027514929.1:0-107296 GCF_048772815.1 Callospermophilus lateralis
ATCCACTGTTTTCTCAATAGACTGAAAACCATTACACATTGTTAGCAGTCTTACTTCAAAATTTCTTTGGTGGTATTCCTGAAAAATATGAATACTGAGACCTTTTACTTCCTATAGGGAAATCCTCTTCCAACATCTTATAATCCTAATAAAGAGTGGAAAGAAGTATCTTGTTTTTCAAGTTTTTATACCTATATATGTTTGTATACAATTATATATAAAATTCTTTAAAGTAATTTATATATATATATATATATATATATATATATATATATATATATATACCCCCACACATTGCCTACATAAAAATTACTTTAAGGATAATATGTTTAATATACCTGGAGAATTTAACTGCAATGTGGTCTCTTGTACATGAATTCATGTAGCTGGTTTCAGTGGTACACGCCAGAGTCTTGGGATGCTGAGGCAGGATGATTGTGAGTTCAAAGCCAGCCTCAGCAATTTAGCGAGTCCCTCAGCAACTGAACTCAGTGATATCCTGTTTCTACATAAAATACAAAAAAAGGGCTGAGTATGTGGATCAGTGGTTAAGCATCACTGGGTCCAATCCTTGGTACCAAAATAAATAAATAAATAAATAAATAAATAAATAAATAAATAAATAAATAAGGAATGCATTCCTGCAATCATGTAGGCATGCATAATGAATAAGTACATGGATTCAAGTTTAAACAAAAATAAACATGGTAAAATTTTACTAAACACCAATAGTTGGTAAAAAAAAAAATTAAAGAAACTAAGTGTTAAAATACTTACATATTTACTGGAATACCATGAACTATTATCAATTATGTTGTAAACATTGACAACATGAACATTTAATAAACTATAATGTTATCAGAAAAAAAATATTTTTTAAACATTACACTTAACATTATCACTTGCTATATAATAACAGGGAGGCATCATTTAATCTTAATGCCTTCACATTTTAGGGTCTAAGTTTTAGATAGAAGAAGACCATCACTAGTCTTTGGTCATGTGGGCCTACAGATACCTAATGTTAAAACATCTACAGAATTTACAGTTATTGAATGAATTAATTTGGGAGTATTATGACTATGGGTAATTAATTTTTTCTTTGATTTACTTTTTTTATAGACTTCACGGTATGTTCTACTTTTGTAATAAGAATATTCCCTTTCAAAAAAATTTTTAATACAATTAAAAGTAAATTAAGACTTGGAATAGATTTAGTTTTTAGTAATCAAAAAGAAAAAAAACTTTGGGGCTCAGAAGGGAATATAGTACATGGGTTGAAAGTTTGCATTTTAGAGTTATGTTTTTCTGAGTCTGAATTCTATCTCTGCCTCTTGTACTTAACAAGGAACACAGCTCTCTAGACAATGGTGTTGTAAACCTCAAATACAATAGTGCTTGCAAGGTACTTGGCACTCATAGTTAGTTTCAAAGGATAGTTGCTTTTATTATTACCTTAAAATCTAATTTTAATAAAATGAACAACCTACAAACTATTAGACATTTCACACTTTGTACTCTTTTTGACAATAAAATATTTCTAAACCTTTAACTCATACTTGGACCTGGGCAAATACTCACTCAATTTTTATTGTATTTTCCACTTAACATATTATTCTAGGGTAGTGAAAAAGGCAACCAGTTCTCATGGCAATGACAAACATGTCTACCTGGAAGTCATCTTTGATACTGGAAACTTGAAACTACTCATTCCTTTAAATAAGAAACACAACCCTTCATTTGAAATACAAGTTATATTATACTCACAAACATATGGACAAAAGTGTTAGGGAATAATTGGTTGTGGTTGTTTTTCCTTTTCTGTGAAGGTGAGGATTAAACCCAAGGCCTTACAATTGCTAGGCAAATGCTCTACCACTGAGGTATACTCCCAGTCCCAAATATATGTATTGTATACAATCTCTTTAAAAAATCTGTTATGTACGTCATTAATAACAAAATATGCTTATTACATGATGAATTGTTTTTTCAGAGTAGAAATTAGAAATTTATTAAAGGACAGCAGAAAAGACTTCTCCCGGAGGAAGAAAAGGACCCAAAAGGTGGGAATCCGTGGAAGGGCTGTTTTTTCCCATTTTTATAGTTTTGGTGATGGAATATAGGTTGAAGGGGTTAGGATACAGGTGGGCCCAATTATCACCTTTTGGGATGGGCTTATCATTTCTCTAGGAATGGCTATCTCCAAATCTGTTGGGGGCTGTTTCCTGAGCTCCATTAACATTTCTTTGAGGTGGACTTTGGCCTAGGGCCTTTTCAGGACTTCATTAACATTCCATGAATTGTCCTGCATTTTCCCTGAGTCATTCCCAGCATAGCCTCCATTTTAGATTTCACTTGATATTAGACCCGATTTACCTAACTACACCGACTACCTAACTTTAAATCTGGCTTCATGCCCCTCTCTAATTTGGGAACTCCTTACTGCTGTAAGCAAGGGGGCCGAAGAAAATCTTTCTGGCTTCTTCAGGCTGAAATGGGACAGTGTGGGGCAAGCAGTTTGGAATCTCCCTTTAAAAATCGGGTCTATCGAGTGGGTCCATGATAGAAGTATGATTGAGAAGTAATAGACTGGAAGGCCATTTGAGTGATGGGTGGCCTATAAGAGAAACAAGAATTAATTAGTACTGGAACCAGATTGATGCAGCAATAAATCCCATAGCACAGTAATATGCCAATGAGTATGATGGCAAAGACAAAGACTAACAATGTTTTCCACCAGGAAGTACCAAGAACCAGGAGCTAAGATATTGTTTCCATGACGAAGTTGCTGAGGACATGGCTTCTATCTGAGCATGTAAATCTTTAAGGATATTCGTCACATTGCCAGAATTATCAGGGGTGTAAACACAACATTTAACTTTTAGGGTTACAGATGTCCTTTTCCTTAAGATACAGTTTAATAACTTAATGTCATCTGAGCTTGCAAAATCCTTTTACTAGTATGACCTCTGTGTCTAATAGAGAAATATTTAATTCTGTTACTTAGGGCTGGATAACCACACTAGCAAACATTAAGCCTACCTGCGTAGGTTAGAAATAAAGGCCTTGAACTAAAAACTACTCTGGCAGTTTCTTTTGATAGTAATCAGGCATTCCTGTCTGAGAATCTCTTTTGAAGCCTCCTGTTTACTTATTTATGGAAGTTACATTTAACTATTATTTTATTTAAAATGCCCAGGAATAACTGTGTTTTGGCTTTGACTGTCTTTGCTAAGTGTTTAAGATGAAGCAAGTCAAACTGACTTTTGTTTCTATCTATTGTTAACAGTCAGCTGAGTTTCCTTGGGAGTCCTCAGGAACTTGCAGCAGCTTCTCAGATCTGCTAGTCCCATTTGTGCTAGGATGGGTCCAGGCCTTGCTTGACCATGTGGCTTCTCTCGGAAGCATCAGGGATGTCTCCATTTTCTGATGACCCTCCTCTTCACAGCAAATGCACTGATTGGCTTTCTGTCCTCCACTGGTCTCATTAATCTCCCTGATCGGGAGGTTATGTGGCCTAGAGTTGCAAAGCTCTTTGGAAAAGTCCCCTATCCCCTGACTCAGACTGACTCAGAGGGCAAGAGCCAAATTTTTAATTTTAAAACTTAATCTTTTCTTAGTTCAATATTTATTTCCAGATAATCATATGAATAAATAAATCATGTATGCTAATTTTACGATATGCAATGTAAATAAATTGAATCATCTTCCAGAATAATTAAGATAAATTCCCTTTGCATAATAGCAATTTTTACCATCCAAATATCTAAAATAATAGCTTTCTTCATTTTCATACCTCTTAGTTAATAAGAAAACTCATGTGTTTTAAAATAATACTTAACCTTACTGATTGAATATAAGTCAAGGAAAAGTAGGATCTTTTAATTTGGCAATAGGAAGGAAACATTTAAAATTTAAAGGAAATTAAGCTTTTTAAAGTATTTCTTCAAAATTTCCCAAAATCAAGATTACATAAGGTAAATTTTTTATCTTTCTGTTCTCCAAAAAAATACTAGTTCATTCTTAGTTACATTATACCCTAAAACAAAATCCTGATTCAATGAAATATGTATTTTTATCTTTAAGGGTTCTAAAATGGTAAGATATTTCTTACTGTTCATATAACTGGAAATATAATAATTATGCTTAAACATTTTCACTTTAGATTCTAAATTATAATATCTTGTATTTTCAAAAACTCTCCTAGTAATTGAATTTCTACATTTATCTCAGTTTTTAAATACACATATTAATTAGTAATTCATACTTTAATATGTAGCATGTTATAATGAATTAAATGCTTAAAAATTACAAGACAATGATAGTGAGGGTATTTTAAATGTTCTAAAGATTAGTATCTCCCATTCATATTGCTTTGCTACATAATTTAAAAAAAATGGAATTGCAGACTCAATATAGCAGAGTGAATCTGTGCTACCTCATCATGCACAGATTTTTCTAGCTTCATAAATGACATTATGATCTTGGATTTGAATTTCACCTTTCTGTGTGCTAAAGAACTACATCTTGGGTTAACTGAATCTATTTCACAAGACTGTTGGAAAAAAATTCAAAGTGGCTTCATAGAAATATACTAGACAAATTTAAGATATAATCTATTAGAACTTAATTTTCTTTATTTCACAATGTTACATTACTGGAACTCATATGCCAAAATGCCCCAAGACAATTGATACAAATCCACTGAGAATATTACATTCAGAGAACTGTAATTACTGGTTAGTAATTCAATTTTCATAAGAGGCAAATACTGGATCACTTGCTCTCCCAGAAAAAGAGAAAGGAAAAAAAAAGTTTTAAATAATGTAACTTGGACATTTTACAAACTAGTTCATATTTTTTAGTTGTAATTTCTTCATGGATATGAACTTGATCTTCAGAGATAATATCCCTTATAAGCTCATCACATTTGTTTCTTTCCTAAAACATAAAAAACAGAATCACTTAAGTATTTCAATTCTTAATTTTTTTTTTACTATTAGAAATATGTCACTACAAAGAAACACATATTAAGCTGCATACTCTTAAGTACATATTATATCATTATGAAAAAGCATTTATTTTTCTCTTGCAAATTTATTATGTAAAGCCTAAAACAAAACAGCATTAAAATATTTTTTTTACAATAACTCAGGACCTTTTCTTAAGTGTATTCTTAAGTTCTTAAAAATTTCTTAAATCATTATTTATCTTTAAAGATTTGTGAATATATTTAGCTATAATTAGAGAAGAATTTAATTTTGCTTTATAAAGTTTATGGAAATAATATGATCTCATGGGAAGGCTGGAATATTTTAAACTCTGTCTGACTTTTGTTGTGAGTTTTCTGCATCTGCAAAGGTAAATGTAACTCAATAGATTTGTTTTATAAGCTAGCAATGAATTTGTAAAATTGGAGAGACCATTAAGTGTATTTCATACAAAAAAATAGTTTTAGATCCCTACATATTCTGGACCCTTTATCATGTAGTTTTTGTACTTTGGACTTTTCAGATATTTTCTATTCCATATGATGGTTCAGTCAAATGTGAAACTTCTTTGAAATTCAAGGTATTAAATTATTTCTTCTATATAAAATATTTTCTTTAGAAAATTTTTACATACCCTTATCAAGTCTGAAACCAAGGTTGTAATTTTAAAATGGGAATGAATACTTTATGTTGAATTTATTATCCCACAAAAATAATAATGCATAAATATCATGTTTAAACAATCATGGATAAACCTTCTGTAAAGGCAAATCTTAATGTGTCTATTCATTGGGAGCACACTTTCTCTCTTATAAGAAAAAATAGAGCAAATGCAGAGATTTTTCTATACAAATCAAGACATGCCTAATTGAACAGTGAGAAAGTCTCAGGAGTTGTCTTCCTAAAATATCATCTGTCAAGAAACTTTAGCTTTAAAGACTGGAATTGAAAAATCTCAGGCCCACCCGTGAGGAACTCATGTTTACATAGATCTGTGCCTGACAGTTGGCTGGGTGTAAGAGCCAGAATTCAAGATAGGCCCAAAGAGGAGCAGATTCATATTTCTGAAATC
Source organism: Callospermophilus lateralis (assembly GCF_048772815.1). Lineage (NCBI taxonomy): Eukaryota > Metazoa > Chordata > Mammalia > Rodentia > Sciuridae > Callospermophilus > Callospermophilus lateralis. Next base: position 6,064 of record NW_027514929.1, read on the forward strand.
TCCTCTCTCCTTGACAAAAAAATATTTATATGTAACTTGATATTGTCTATAATGTCATTTCCATATACCTTTTGAAAAAGATACCACCAGGAAACAACTAAACATTCTATAATACATTTCTCTGTTTTTTTGCAACAAGGTGAATTCACCTTCCCATGGCTTTCTCAAGATCATAAATAAAAAGCACTGCATGAGGATACACAAAGAAAGCAAAGTAAACTAAGGACAAGATGAATTTCCTGTCTATATTCTTCATGGTGGTAATTTCTTAAAATATAATAATGGAATTGTTTAGTTTCATCTTTAAGTATTGAAATTGATGAAAAGAATTTGACAACACATAAAAATATGTAAGCTAGTATGTGACTAGAGATTGCCATGTAAACTAAATGAAATGATTAAATGTAAAAATGAAAATGTAACAGGACTTATATAGTCTTTGTGTTTTAACAAATTACAATTTTCATTTTGGGTATATGTGGATATTATTGTACGTGTACCTTAAAAACACATTAATTTTCTGAGGGCAGACCATTAATTGGGTCCAATTCACTCTTAACATGAATTGTAAACTCTCTATTATTCAATCTTCCCTCAATCTGATAGCTGTGAACTCCCAGGTTATCATGAGTATGGCTAAGATGCACTGTGCGGTGCTCATTCAATAATTTGCTGCTGTGGTGCTTGAGTTCCTGTGGTTCTTGATGCCTGAGGTAGTTTTTATTCTTTTTCCCAGCTTGCATTCCATACTTTCATCAAAGTTTTAGAGATGTATCTCAAAGCCATCTAGAAAATATCTATTTTCTTAGTAATGGACCCCAACAACACATTGCAGTAATACGTTAAATTTATACATCCTTCCAAGCCTATAGTAAGTCTTTCTAAGAAGGACTGGAGATTTGTAAACTCACAGAAATGCAATAATGTATTATTGATTTTTGTTAATGATATGCTCATACTGATTAAAAATTTCTTAGTGTTATAATTGAATATGACATGTAGTGACAATACAGTTACATAGAAAATGACAAGAAAATCAGTACTATGTATAACTATTTCTAATTTACATGGCAAGTTTGAGGCTAAATTTATTTAAATTTCCATTTGTCTAGCCAATAGATAACCAAATTATTTTTTTCAAGCTTTGTGTGTATGTGTGATGTGTGTATGTGTGTGTGAGTGTGTGTGTGTGTGTATATATATATATATATATATATATATATATATATATATATATATATGATTCAAATATTTCTATATAGTTTCACACATTCTTGAAAATGTTCTGTAAAATATTTTAGCTGGATAATTTAAGTGTATAAGCAAAGCTGAAATTTAAAATTTAAATTCCAGGTAAGATTATGATCCAGTAATTAAAAAAATACTATGTTAACAAAAAATATAAAATGGCCCAGGAATTTTTAATGATTTCTGTGCAGACCTTTGTACTTAACCTCAGAAACACAAATCTGAGCTAGATGTTTTTAAATAGCAGATGATTATTAACCAACTTAAAAGACTAATGGATATTTGTTCATAATTGTCTATTATTTAAAAGCAGTGCTCTTTATAGTTTGAATCTGGTGCTACTAGAATCATTACACTAGGAAAAATACTAACAAGCATAAGCTTCTTCTAACCTATAGATATTTTCTGACATGTTGCTCACCATCTCTAGCAGTCAGAGAAATGCAAAGCAAAACCACCCTAAGATACCATCTCACTCCAGCAAGATTGGCAGCCATTAGGAAGTCAAACAACAACAGGTGCTGGCGAGGATGTGGGGAAAAGTGTACTCTTGTACATTGCTGGTGGGAATGAAAATTGGTGCGGCCAGTTTGGAAAGCAGTATGGAGATTCCTGGGAAAGCTGGGAATGGAATCACCATTTGACCCAGCTATTGCCCTTCTCGGACTATTCCCTTAAGACCTTAAAAGAGCGTACAACAGGGATACTGCCACATCGATGTTCATAGCAGCACAATTCACAATAGCTAGACTGTGGAACCAACCCAGCTGCCCTTCAATAGATGAATGGATAAAAAAATGTGGCATTTATACACAATGGAGTATTATGACAAAATCATGGAATTTGCAGGGAAATGGATGGCATTAGAGCAGATTATGCTAAGTGAAGGTAGCCAATCCCTAAAAAACAAATGCCAAATGTCTTCTTTGATATAATGAGAACAACTAAGAACAGAGCAGGGAGGAAGAGCAGGAGGAAAAGATTAACATTAAACAGAGACATGAGGTGGTAGGGAAAGGGAGAGAAAAGGGAAATTGCATGCAAATGGAAGAAGACCCTCATTGTTATACAAAATTACATATAAGAGGTTGTGAGGGAAGTGGGAAAAAAAGCTTATTCTAATCTATAGTTATTTTATGACATGTTGCTAGTATAAACATGGTGATTACTTATTGCATGAGGATCAGAAAAAATTTTCAAGCACTTTATATTAACTGTTATTTTTATTTGCAAAAAGTCAAATACAAATGTCAATACACAAACATATATTCTGTGATAAGATTTCTTTGATGTTACATTTATTTTTATTTTTTTATAATGACATTTATTTTAACATCTTCTATAAATCAGGCAACTGTAAGAACCACTTACCCCCTCGCACGTCTGAAAACACTTGCCTGTTAACTGCTAAATACCTGGCACTTAGAATGTACCTCATTCATTTAATGAGCTCAAAAATAACCTTTGCAAGAAATAACTGGTGGGGCTGTGGTATTCAGTGATAGGGTTTTAATCCTCAGCACCACATTAAAAGAAATAAATAAAAGAAAGGTATTGTGCACATCTGTAACTAAAAATATTTTTAAAATATAACTGATGATTACATTATAACACTACTTTTCAATTTTATTCTGTTCAACAACCTGAGTTAGCATGCCCTTATCAACCTTCCTGCCTATATCAATATAGTGTTTCACAGATAAACTTTCACTTCTCACATGAAGTTCCCTTTCAGAAGGAAAATGCATCCTATTCCCTGGTTCCTACACTCATTGACTTTTTTTCTTCACTTAATCTAAAATTACTGCCAATATAAGTTTTGAAAGCCACATGAACCCTGAGAACTGAAATTGTAGCAGTCTTGAACTCAGACAGTTAGCATGAAAACCAAAGAAGGCACTGACCTCCTGGTGGACTCCCAGAAGCACCCAGTTAGGAAAAATGAGCTCTGCTTGACATCACTGCCCATCCAGTGTTCCTAGCTAAGTTCTTGAAACCTTCTATTCAATGCCTTTTCCTTCAGTTCTAAAGCAAACATTCAAAACTTGAATAAACTAAAATTTACCTCAGCAAAATGATTCAATAACTTCCATGATATAAAATGTTTTCTTCTTTAACTAAAGTGATCAATATTAGAAAATGGGAGGAAGAGTATAGTGTGCATAACAGAATGAAGACCAATAGAACGAATGTGTTCTCTCTATATTATATTTGATTTTTAAAAAAAAAATGGTTTTATCAATACTCAGATCTGTCCTGAAGGTTTGCAAGCTCACTTTGCCACTAGGATAGCCCTAGTCCACAGAGAAGAAAAACTGTCTAATAAGTTAAGGTGAATGTCAGAGATTCAGTATAAATCATACCATCATTTTCATTTTAATTCAGGACGAAAGTAATATTTATTTTCTCTGTGTCCCAAAGATGCAATACTCTTGCAATTATTAAGTTCCTTAGATGATTATATAATTCCTCAGAGTCTTATTCCTACATGGGAAAACTAATTATTGCATAAATGTCAATTATTTGAGAATTAATTTATAAGAGTTGTGCAAGATTGGAGAATATAACAATTGAGATTTTTTAGGTTTTATTTTATTTCTGATTGATATAATAGAATGTTTAAACACTTGTATACATTGTATAATCATACATTCACGGTAAACAACAAATCATTCTTAAATATTTATCATTTCTTAAAGTAAGAACCTTCAGAATTCTCTCTTCAATTCTTTATACATTATTGCTAAGTCACTCTACTTTACAATAAAACTCCAGAAATTATTCCTTCGAACTATAAAACTATTCCTATTGACAACTTCCCTACCCCTTCTAAATCTTGCCTAACCACTGTTCTACTCTCAACTTTTAAGAGATTAACAGGTTTAGAGTTTATTGTTTTTCACTGAGTCTTTTTACTGAAAGTAATGCTTTTACATTTTATTTGAAATAGAGATAATAGATAATAAATCTTGAGAGCTTCTGAATTAGATCATTTAAATAAACAACTCATTTTAAAAACCTAAAAAATGGGTAACAAACAAATAATCTTAGAGAAGATGTTACTTTAGATGTGGATACAAATGTGCATGTCCAAGTGTGTACACATGTTCATGTACACAGTAAAAAAAAGAATTGCAGGGGCTGGGATTGTGGCCAGTGGTAGTATGCTTGCCTAGCACATATGAGGCACTGGGTTCAGACCTCAGCACCACATAAAAATACATAAAACAAAGGCATTTTGTCCAACTACAACTAAAATATATTTAAAATAAATACATGAATAAATACATAAATAAATAAAGAGAATTGCAATTCAATACAAAGAAGAGGATTTTTTCAATGAACAAATTTGCTTCATTTGAAAATCAAATTAGATCTTGATAACATACCATTATTAATCCCAGATGGATTCAACATTTTTGGGGGGTAACCCAACCAGCTGTGATTACAGGAGTGTGTCACTGCATCCGGAAGACTCAACACTTAGATGACAAAATTAGAATCAAAGAAGTGAAATCAAAGAAAAAGGTGTGGATAACTAACATTGGAATAACTAATTTTGCAATTGAGAAGAAGATTGTAAGACTAGGAATAGAGGAGAAATTCACAAGTTTATTATATTTTGCAGTATAAATAATACAACATTAGAATCACTGAACATACTCATTTGGAATAAAAGAAATAAAAAATATAGATAATATCTATATATATATATATATATATATATATATATATATATGACATTATTTATAACTTTTCCATAAATACAACCTAAAAATAAATAAATATTTTACATAAATTTATATATGTATGTGTATGTATATATATATATATCTTACTAATTTAAATTTATATATATATACATATATATATATATATATATATATATATATATATATATATATATATATATATCTTTATATATCTTACTAATTTGCTTAGGGCTTTACTAAGTCTCTAAGCCTGGCTTTGAACTTGTGATTATTCTGCTTCACCCTCCTGAGTCCCTGAGTAAAACAAGATTTTGTTGCCATTTTAAGCTATCAACTTTCTGTTCTTTATATATGCAGATAAATGTATGTGTATATGCATATATATTTAACCATCATGAAAGAAAATGAAAATAAAGTTAAACTGATATAAGAATTTTCACTTCCTAAACTTTCTGAAGAAAAATTTGCCAAAATTTTGGAGTATGTATGTACTTTTATTAAACTGTATACTTTTGATCTAGTAATTCCAATTTCAATCATTCTTGATATTCAGGTTAAATATTTATATAAAAATGTGTTCTATAATTTAATTTGTATGAATTATAAATAATAATCTATTGGTTAATATCTTACACCTTATTACTATGATAGTATACGGCAAAATAGTTTCAAAATATTTTTGAAGATTATTGATCTGCAGAGACATTAGATTACAAATGCTCAAGTTAAAAAAGTATAAAATATGTTCATTGGGTGTTTGGTCATATATAGACATATAAGCATATAAGTTTAAATTTACACTATTTTTGTATTTAAACAGAAGTCTTCATAAACACACATTACATACAGATGTATGATAAAACACTAAAATACAAGCTATGTTAAACTTAAAATACAGGTGAATTTATTATCAGATTAATGGGTTTTGTTTTTCAAAATGCTAATTGAAGGATATTTAAAAACTTCTTCACTTTTTAATAAAAGTATAGTTGGAAGACTGTATGATAGAGGTTGTCTAAGTAATTCTTTCATGATGAATTGAATATACGTTGGAGGCTATGTATGAAAATGGGTTGTCTCTCTGAACTCATGAAGGAATTTAATTACAAAAATCTTATGTGAATGATATTAAAGAAGGTAGAAACTAATTGGACTATGGTGTTAAGTGGTAGGGCCCTTGAAAAATGATTAGGTTTGATTCCTTCTTTAGGATGGAGCCCCTTTGATGGAGTTCTGGTGGTTTTATAAGGAGAAAGAGATAAGATATAGATTTGAGAGATACACAACATGGCGCCTTCCATGTTGTGATGCATCCAAGAGGGACTCCTCTCAGAGCCTTAAACCTGTAAAGATCTGAAATATCTGAAAGATGGGATAAATGGCCATGACCAGAATGCTGATAGAAATACAGACAGTAAGGACCATGCTGATGAGAACTCAGATGCAAATGAAAACTATTCTACTGGAAACTGGAATCAACAATTGTCACACCTCTGCTGTGAATGTGGCTGAACTGTGTCCATGTTCTAAAGCTTATGGAGGGCCAAATCTAGAAGTGATGGACTATAATATCTAATGAAGAAAATATGTAGTCAAAACAGCATTCAGGCTCCTTCCTGGTTACTTTCAATTGTATTCTATAGAACTTGGAACCAATGGTATAATCTAAAGCTGAAATGTATAATTTAAAAGAGAAATATGGAGAATTCACAGCCTGTTTAGGGAAGGAGTGAGGAAAAGCATATTTATGACAGAAGGGTAGAGTGGAAAAACCACTTTCTAAATGGCATGTGCTCATTAGTAAGACAATTGGGAAAAAGCCTAATTCCTTCACCACTGAGCCACATCTGCAGCCCTATTTTGTATTTTATTTAAAGACAAGATCTCACTGAGTTGCTTAGCACCTTTTTTTTAAAAAAAATATATATATTCTTTAGTTTTAGGTGGACATAATATTTTTATTTTTTTATAGTGATGAGGATGGAATCCTGTTCCTCACATGTGCTAGGTGAGTGCTCTGTTACTTGAGCCACAACCCCAACCCTTAGCGCCTCACTTTGCAGAGGCCAATTTTGAACTCACAATACTCATGCCTCAGCCTCCCAAGCAGCTGGGATTTCAGGTGGGCATCACCATGCCTGGCTTTATCTTATGTTTGAGGCGAGGTCTTGCTTATGTTGACCAGGTTGGCTTCCAACTCCTGGGCTCCAGTGATTCTCATTGTCACAGCATCCTGTACAGCGGGAACAGCGGGAACAACAAGGTCATGCCACCATGACTGGCTTCTTATTTTTTAAATAAGGCTGTCCAGAGCTGGGTCTGGGGCTCAGTGGTAGAGCTGCTTTCTTAGCTTGCATGAGGCACTGGGTTCGATCCTCAGCACCACCTAAAAATAAGTAAAATAAACATTTAAAAAATACAACAACATGATTTAAAAAAACAAACAAGCAAGATTTTTCTGATGTCCCAATTTAACAGATGAAGCTGTGGAGGCTGGGGCTGGGTATTTTCTGTAGAAGACGCTGTGGGTGCTCCACCCATGACCCCCACCTATCCCGCTCAAGGCTCTGACGGTGCAGGGGGGATAGAGAGCCGAGCCATGTTATTGGTAGAGGCTGGGACACATACACTGGCAGAGGCTAAGCCACTTTCCTAAGTTTCCCCACTTGTCCTGGGGAGTCTGTGTCTTGCAGCATGACAGATGAGCCATGTCTTGCAGGCATGGTGGACTGTGTGTGGACAGTCAAGGGGGTGGGACTGGAATGAGGGTGAGCAGGAGAAAATAAGGTCCCTGTGGCCTCCAGTTTTCCCACTGTCATCACTGGGTTTGAGAAGCCTAAGCCATCCTGTATTACAGAATCAGTGCCGCAAGACTACCACCCCACTTGCCATCCCAAGCAATCCTCCATGGGAAATCTCCAGTGGGGTGTGCCGGCTGGGTTTTTTTGTTTTGTTTTGTTTTGGTTTGGGGTTTGGTTTGGTTTTTCAAACACAAAGCAACTAAAAAAACACATAGCATTTAAAACCTCCAAGTGAGGGCAGCCACTGTCCTCGAGCAGAGGGTGAAGCAGAGTCAGCCCCTGGGAAGCTTGACCTGTTGTTCCTCATTGGAACACACTGGTGGCCAATGGACTTGTCTGTGTTTCGAGTGTCAACAAAAACAAATTGACTTACAAACTACTAAAGTCCCAGATGTGGTGGCACACACCCGCAATCCCTGTGACTTGGAAGGCTGAAACTGGGGGATCGCAAGTTCCAGGCTGGCCTGGACAACTCAGTGAGGCCCTGTCTCAAAAACAGTAGGGGCCACACACGTGTGGGAGGCTGAGATGGGAGGATTCCAAGTTCAAAACCAGCCTCAGCATCGGGGAGGTGCTAAGCAGTCTGTGAGTCTCTGTCTCTAAATAAAATACAAAATAGTGCTGGGGAGGTGGCTCAGTGATGCAGTGCCCCTGAGTTCAATCCCCTCCCAAAATAACAGAAGGGGCTGAGGGTGTGGCTATGTGGTCAAGTGCTTCTCAAGCAGGTGTGGCCCTGGGTTCACATCCAGTACCAAAAATGAAAGAGGGAAGAGAGAGAGAGAAAGGAAGGAAGGAGGCAGAGAGGAAGGGAGGGAAAGAGAAAGTCCTGAAGTGGTGCTGAATGAACAGGTTTGGAATTGTTACCAGCACAGACCACAGCGTGGTGAAGTGACAGGAGGAAGATGTCTGTGTCTTTCACACATGTGGTCGAACACGCAATTGCCTATTACCAGGCATCAGAAACTAGAATGGCGGTGGCCTCTGGGAAAGGCAGGAGGGTGGCTGAGGGTTGTTTTTAATTTTGTCCCATAAGCATTCATGAGCAGTCAGTGTTTTTAAAAGTGTGTGTGTGTCCTCATTACAACCCTCTGCCCCATCCCCATGGTGCCCATATTCCCTTGAGGACAGGGTATTGTGGTGCTCCATCTCGACCCCCTCTCTCCAACCTGTCCCTGCTGGGTGGTGGGGCCCTGGAGAAATTCTTGGCCTTTCTGGAATCCCATTTCCCTGTGGTACAAGGTGAGACTGGACCAGGTTTCCCCCAAGACCCCTCCCATCCCAATGTCCCATTTTCTGTGACTTGGTAAACCCAATCCAGGGCCCAAAGCTGGTCTGATGTGCAAAAAACCTCTCCACCCAGCCCACTCCACGACCCCGACCTAGACTGCTGAAGCCTCCCAAGATGTTGGGACAGAACACCCAAACAGCAGCAGTGCTCGGGCAGGTGTCCCCGCCTCCAGGCAGCCTCTGCCCCGCCTCTGCTACCAGCACCCTGACTGTACCCTAAGACCCAACTATTCCCTGTGCGGACCTTGAGGGACTCTCCCTTTTAACCCAGGATAGTGCATATGCTTCCCCAAGCCCTTGTTCTGCAGCCCAGGGACACAGCGACACCAGGACAAGGGCCTCTCCCCACAATGGGGTTCCCTGGAGGGTGGTCCATTCCTTGGTCCCCTAGGGTCTGGAGCCAACCAAGCCCTAGTTCTCCTCCCATTTATCCCAGCATCTCTCCCTGGCCAGGAAATCCCTCTTGGGCCTATGTTGTCACCTCTGTCATGTGCACCCTGAACCCTGATGGACAGGAGAGCGCCCTGTTACTAAGACAGCCGCTAAGACCAAGCACATCTCCACACACATCCCACCCAGGAGCCACCTGGGAAGGGTGATCTCAGCAGGCCCGAGAGCCTGCAGCCCTCCACTCCGCCCTGGAGAGTCAGGCCCAGGCCCCACCTGGAGGAAGAAAGCAATCTCTTTCTTCCTGGAGGGCTGTGGGGCTCACTGGGAACCCACTTTTTTCCCTGGAGCCCAGAGCACTCAGGAAGCAGCCAGTGCAGGAAGGGCAGCCTGCGCCCAAGGACTGGCTAGAGGCTGCCAGGAGTTCCTGGCTGGTTCCAGGCTCCCCCAGCCATTGGGAACCCAGGCCTGGGATGGACGAGGCCTTGGAAACAGTCACAAGCCCAGCCCTCAGCAGCTGAGGACATTGGCCAGAGCCTATAACATTAGCCTTTACAGATATCTCCTGTAAATGGGAGGATTCAGCCGCTTTCCTGAGAGGAGCTGCAGAAGGGATGAGCTGCAGGGAGAGCCTGGCAGAGGAGGTTACACTTGCCCTTTCCATCAAAGGGACACAGGCTAGGAGTGGGAATGGACAGGGGTTATTCTTTCTCAGATGGGAGAACCAAGACTCAGACAGGACACGCTGGGTCCTGAGAACTACAAGAACCCCCATTTTTCAGGTTCCTCGTAACAACCACAGAAGTTGTCTGGGCTGCAAAATGTGGCTTGTGGAGCTCGGTGAGCAATTATTACACCTGCAAAGAACCACAAGGGTTTTTTGACTCGATGGGCCTCGCGTGCATCTTCCTATCCCATCCTAAGGCAGCGCACAAGACCACTGACCCTTGCTGTGCAAGAACTCAGTCCAGGGCTGCCAGACCTCCTGATCACCTGGAGCCCAGCCCGGGTCAGCCCTGGGGGAGGGAAGCCTGGTCCTGAGCACACAGCCAGAGGGGGACTTCCCTGTGTGTGCCGATGACCTGCAAGGAGGGCTAGTGGAAGAGGTGGCAGGGTCTCCTAGGGCACTGGCCTCCCCTTTGGTGCAGTACACCTCTCTACACCCACCTCCTCCCAAGCCACCTAAGGGACAGAAAAAGTAGTTAGGGCCTCACTGTCTGCAATGGCACAAACATGGGCTCTTGGCCACTTGTAGCTGTGTGACCTCTGGCTAGTTACTCAGCCTCTCAAAACTTCACTTTCTTCATCTGTAAAACAGGGGAGGAGAGCCTCTCTTTGTAGGAGAATAATGCTGCTCATCAAATTCCATCATTCTTATCTATAAACACATTATGGTTCCAGAAGCCTTGGCGCATGCCTGTAATCCCAGCAGCTCAGGAAACTGAGGCAGGAAGATCACCAGTTTGAGGCCAGCCTCAGCAACTTAGAAGACCTTGTCTCAAAAATAAAGAAGTTGGAGGCTGTGGTTAGAATTCCGCAGTAAAGCACCCTGGGTTCAATCCCCACTACCACAAAAGAAATAAAAATAAAAAAGGTATTGTCTCTTTTCTGTTGTAATACACCTCAAGGCCCTGGCTATGGGGTTAACACAAGTAGTTACCTGGGAGTTTTCCAACCCTGGATAAACAGGGAGTCACCTAAGCAAAATCTGATGCCCAGGCCTAATTCAGAAAGGAGAGAAGGGAGACAAGGCAGCCCACCTCTCAGCCTTGCCTTGGCTTAAAGTGGGAAACCACTGATCTAGTCTATTGGCCTTCAGACAGATAGGGAAACTGAAGCACAAAGAGGTGGTGTGACTGGAGCAAAGTCACACAGCAAGCGGGAAGCAGGGCTGGACCAGAAGTTTCATGCTGACTCCTGCCTGCTGCCCCAGCTCATCTAACCCTTAGTTTGTTAGCAACACTCAAGGCCTCCAGGGCCAGACACAAAAGGGGCAAAGAGGACTCGGCTGCACTCCGGAGTCCTGGAAACTGGCAGGACAGTGCCAGCGATCCTTGCTGTGTAAGAACTCAGTCTGGGGCTGCCAGATCTCCTGGTGACTTTGAAGGACAGTTAGAAACCTGAGTTTTTGTGCAAACTTTCCTGAATCTTAAGAATTACGTTCTAGGGCTGGGGTCGTGGCTGAGTGGTAGAGGGCTCACCTAGTATGTGTGAGGCACTGGGTTCGATCCTCAGCACCACATAAATATAAAATAAAGATATTGTGTCCACCTAAAACTAAAAAATAAATATAAAAAAAGAATTGTGTTCTAATTCCAATCAAATTTTTTAAATATTTATTTTTTAGTGGTAGTTGGACACAATACCTTTATCTTATTTATTTATTTATTTATTTATTTATTTATTTATTTGTTTATTCATTTATTTATATGTGGTGCTGAAGATCAATCCCAGGGCCTTGTACGTGCTAGGAGATCGCTCTACCGCGGAGCCACAGCCCCAGACCCCAAGCAAATTTTAAACCTGAACAACCAACCAACAATAACCTGGAGCTAGGTGCGCTTCTCTGGTTACCAGTTTGGGACCTCAGTTCAGGATTTCATGGTAGGACCTGGGGATAATTTTTTGGCACCGAGTCAGGATAACATGAGAGGTTCTTGGAAAGTATCTTTCTCTATAAATCAGTGTCTGGTCCTGGTGGCTCATATTCTGCCGTTTACCTATTTGCTCCTGTGAGCCAAACAGTGCTCTCCCAGGATATTCTTGCAAAAAGGTTTTGAAGAGTTTATTACAAATATCGTTGTCTAGAGAACAGATTTAGGTACTGTCCTGTACCTGGAAGAACAGAAAAAATTAATGGAAAGTGCACTGCATCCCATAAGATGGAGGAACAAAAAAGGCTGTGCTGTGGCATCTTCAGCCTCCCTCCATTGCTTCAGTGTGTAAGAGGGTAAACTGAGGCCCCTTGTGGAGCAGACCCTGAGGTCACATATCTATCTCAGAGCCCTAAGACCCTTCTTCCCCACTGGGTCAACAGTGACTTCTGACAGAATTACTGGATGCCTCTCCTGACTCCCTTTGCTTCCTGTGGATGCACCCACCATGCCCTCTGCTCCTTCATCACTGCATCTCCTGGTTCCTAGGCTGTGCTCACCTAAGGGGTATCAGGTGGGATGCTGCTTTCAACGTGCTTCCCCTGTCTTCTCCCCATCCACTGTTCTTATGGGTTGGGATCCACTCACTCAGCCTGATTCTGCATCACCAACTCTGCCAAACAACTAAGCCCCACTATGTCCTCTCCACTTTTTTTCATATGCTCCACCCAGCATCTGGCCTCTTACCTGCACTGTACTGCAGAGCCATGCCCACTCCACCCATTTGATCTTCTACATTGTGTCCATGTAGCTCATCTTCCACAGACATATTTAACACTCTGGGATTGCAGGATTTTCTCTCTAGCTCTGGAACCTTTGTAGTATGGCTTGTTTGATATAAGAATACCTCAATATTGTGATTAACAATGTTTCTCAAAAGTTAAAAATAACATTAAAAAATCTGAGGATGAGGCTCAGTGGTTATGTTCCCCTAGTTTGAAACCCTTGCACAAAAAAAAGAAAGAAAGAAAGAAAGAAAAAGAAAAAAAGAAAGAAAAAGAAAAAAAGAAAAAGAAAAAAAGAATAAAGAAAGAAAAATAGGCAAGTAAGAAAAAAATGTGGTTCCTTTTTCTTATGTTATGTGTTACAAATTTAGCATTCATGTTCACCTGTTGTGGAGGCTGTGAAAAGTCAGTCTTTCATACATACTTCCATGCCCACACGTGACCTTTTGCTGTAAGGCTATTGCTTTATGTCAAGGTCTATAATTTACCTGCCACCTCACTTAAATTGGAATATTTTTTTCAAATCCTAGGTTTCCCTGGTGGCAGGGTTCTTCTTCAGTCCTTGGAACCTGACTTCTTCCTTCAGTGCTCATTAAGTTTCAAGTTTTTTTTGGAGAAGACACACTTGAAAATTGGGGACAGTAAAGCTTGCTTAAACTCACTTTCCCAATGGCCCATCAGTGCAGGATTGGAGATTGGGACCAGTGTCAGCCTGTTGTGGAATAGTTCTCAGGAGAACCATGGGAGCCCTGAGATTTTGGACTTGAGTGTTGGCGTCAAGATGAAAGATACTCTCTGTGAACATTCTGCAGCAGATGAGGGACCCTGGAGATGACTCAGGCCTAACTCTGTCCCAATGGCTCAGATTAGGTACTATAGAGGTTCTGTGTTGTACTTTCCTTTCATCCCCAGAGACCTGAAAAACAATTGGTGACAAAGATGGCTGGTTTTCTTTACCTACATTGTTCCTGAACCTGAAGACAATGAACAGTAAGCAGAACAAGGAGAAAAATCAATGCATCAGTCTTTTCAATACTAGAAAAGTAAACCCATCAAATACTGGAAAATATTTCCTTTTACTTGAAAATCAAAAAGCCCAGTAATTGGTAGTCTGGGCTGCTATGGCTATCCAGCTATTCCATCATGCCCCAGGGCCCTTCCTGTTTTTCATTGTGCGATCCATTTAATACAGCAATTCGGGGGAAAAAGAAAAAGGAAAAAAACAAAGAGCTAGAGTCCCAGTTGCTTCCAATGTTATCTCATTGGCCAGCACAAAATCACAGAGACCCCTACCTGCAAAGGATATTGGGGAATACAGTTGGTTTTCACTTTTACTTTGGGTTTGTTTTTGTATTTGGTTGTGGGGACTGAATCTATCATTCCTTAATCACTGAATAACCATCCCCAACCCTTTTTAAATTTTAGAGACAGATTTTTAGGGCTTTACTAGATTTCTGAAACTGTCCTTAGACTTCTGAGCCTCCTGCATCAGCCTCTATAGTCACTGGAATTATAGGCATGTGCCATTAGGCCTGTCTGTGTTTTTTAGGTGCGGGAGTTGGAACACAGAGCCAGGCACATGTGAAATTTGTTTACTACTGAGCTGTAATTTCAGCCATAAACGTGTCATTTTGAATTATTAGCAACCCATTTTAAAAAAATATAAGGTCCCAGTGGGATGAATGAGGGATACCTGCCACCTGGACCTTAGCAACCAGTTGTGCTGGTGTGGCTTAGTTCAGGCCCAATGCATACTCACAGGGTGGCATGAAAAGATGAGCATCAAGTGAGGAATGGGTTCGAATGGGCTGTGAAAGGAGAACTGCTGGATAGGTGGCAGGCTGAGATACTGTTCTTTCATGTGTTGTGATGGGCATCTCAGGTGGAGAAGGGGTAGAGGGTGAGTGCATTTGGGTGGTTAAACACTGAGATATATCCCCATTTTTTAAAATATTTTTTTCTTAAAATATTTTTTCCACTGGGATGTCAGGCCTGCACCACTGAGCCAACTCTTATACAATTTTTAAAGTTATTTATTCCATTGTAATATGGATCTGTTGAAACTTAAAATATAAAAACATACTTATAATATATTCCCTTATTATAAATAAAGTTATAAGAATTAGAATATGTCATTTTTATAAAAATAGATGTCACAACACTTGTTCCCAGTGACCAAATATGACCCATAAAATGTTAAACACATATGGACATTTGATTTATATATTTTATTCTTTTTTCCATATTTATTATTGTAGACAAGTTCTAAACACTGAATGAGTGAATGCAGAGGTTTATGCCAATTTCCACAATTATTAATTGAGAATAATATTTTAGTTTTTTCTAGTAGTGGCATTTATTTTCCCACAAATACTGCATGTGGCATTTCTGTGTTGAAGCTGAAAAGTTAATCACACAGAAACTGAGAACAGAAACACTTCCCGGATTTATGATAAGAATGAGAAACTGACTGATTGTGTGTAGGGAGTGCAAAAAACAATTAAATCCAGAAAGTAACTCTTAGGTTTTAGAGCACAATAAGGTGATTACATTGTATAATAACTACTTAAATAAATCAAAATAGCCAGAACTTAGAAAGTTTCAATCACAGAATAATAATTTTAATGAGATGAAAATTACCCTGATCTGATAATTACACACTATGAACACATGCCGAGTTATAACAATGGGTCTCATTTCCAAGTACAAAGAGTAGATTCCAGGTAAAAATAAAAATAAATAGAAGTAAATTCTTTGATGGTTTAGCCAAATATCTACATTACCTCAGATTTTTAAATAGTATCCTATGTTCATGAATGTTTCATTGTTTTGGTTTCCCTTACTGTCATGTCTTTTAGATCTGCAAGGTCTAAAGAGTCATGGAATGATTTAGACTTATTTACATGGATTTCTGATGACTGTTATTAATTTTCAAAACTTGTTTACACTTTATTTTATTATTTTATTTTTATGTGGTGTTGAGGATTGAACACAGTTCATCACATGTGCTAGGCAAGCATTCTACCACTGAACCACAATCTTAGCCCTGATGACTGGTATTTTTTTAATATGTGGCTGGAAAAAAGCTAAAATACATACCTACTATTTCAGGTACTT
The DNA here is from genome assembly GCF_048772815.1 of Callospermophilus lateralis. Lineage (NCBI taxonomy): Eukaryota > Metazoa > Chordata > Mammalia > Rodentia > Sciuridae > Callospermophilus > Callospermophilus lateralis. The sequence goes on from NW_027514929.1 coordinate 21,996, forward strand.
GACTTAAAATCCAACATGCCTTGTATAAAAAAAAATATTCCATCAGATTAACATCAATTTTTTTGTATCAATTTTATGCCTGGTTTCTTTACTGGAGAAATGCATCGCTTACTTCAAGCAGATGAATATTGGGACTCTTATGGAAGTTTGTCTTTTAGGCTTGGGTCAAATTCATGTCCTTTAATTTAGAAACCTTACAATGGAATGACTTTGAGTCTATCTGAACTGTGACTTTAATTACACCTTTATTCCAGATGACTAAGGAGAAAACAATAATAATATATTTCTACTGGTATTCAATGGCTGGATTTGGTCACTTAAGATAGTTTTTCTGCTCAGGATAATAGCATATATGCAAGGTGGATAGCTACATTGGGGATTCAAAGACAGGCCTTAAATAGTGTCAAAGAGCTTTCTACACATATTGCTAGAAAATTTTAATATCATGAAAATAATTTGAATCCACAACATATGTAGCCATTATGAAAAGAATAGTTTTAAATCTATTAAATCACATAGATGATGAAGTACATAATTAAAAGATAATGGCCAGCATTTCTACTGAGTACTTTTTATTTCAGAAACACATACATATTTGATCCTTGTTCTTCTTTCATACACAATAGCTCTAAAATATATGTAATAAGACTCCATATATGTAATACAGAATGATCAGATTTAGCACCAACATAACACTTGAACTCAATAAAAGACTACAAATACAAATTAAAAAATCATCTTAGAGGATATGCTTCTCAGTGCCATCTTAGATGATATATTAAAGGCATTAAGTCTGATAATAAATGGTCAAAAGATAGATCTAAAAAATACATCTATGTGCACACCTACTAGATTGAGATTCATTTTTTGAGAAGGTAGCAATTCTTTACTTTTGTACAATCATTCCATTTCAATTCATTGAAAATTGTAGAGTTTTCAATATATTCCTACTGCTTAATCAAGAAGAGAAAGATGAAATCAACTTAACACTCTACCTCAGAAAATCTCAAAAGAAGATAATATCAAGAAATATTTTGAGAATATATGGTAATTCTGAATCTATAAGAAAGGCTATGTACAGTGGGAGCACAGCTACTATTACACAATCCAGACATGATTTGGTAATAATATTCGAATGGCACCTGGAGAATAGTAGAGAGAGTTGATAATTGAAGTGGGAAAAATGTGTGTTGGTTGAATCCACATATATCCCTAGTAATAGGATAGGCTGAGATTGATAAAGATGACACTATTTGAATTAAGGGCTTCTGCTTCATTTTCTCTTAAGATATATACTATTAATATGAAATTTGAAAATAAAGATCAATAAAATATATTATTTTATTAGTATAAGAAAGATTTCCTCTGAAGTTCATCTTGAGATCTCAGCTAACACCGTAATTTTCTTCTGCAACTTCACGTGCCTTTTCTAGCACAAGATCTAACCCAAGAACTTTACCATTGGTATCTTGGCCGTAACATATCTAGGGATGCTGATAATTATGGGGTTTATAGTTACAGATGTTTTTGTCTCGGAATTTTGGAGATGACATCAAATATAAATTAATAATCTACTTTCACAGGTTTGGAGAGGGGGCTTCTCCATTTTTACCATCTGCCTGCTGAGTGTTCTCTATGACATACACCTCAGCCCCAGAAGCTCTTGCTTGGCAACGTTCAACCATATATTCTCACATCAGAGCCTGTGGTTCCTTGTTTTCTGTGGCTATTCTGCATGTATGTGACCTGAGATGATCTTATATTTATTACTGTATGCTGAATAATTATACAGATGCATTACTTTCTAAGGCATTTATTTTAAATATTTGGGATGTTCCAGGAATTCTTTTTATAGGGTTCATGTTCTCAGGTCTTTCTAAAATTCAATAAATAGAAAAACCTCTAACTAAAAAATAAATGATGTTATCACTATTAAAATGTAAACATTAATATAAATAAATAATATTAAAATCTCTCAGCCCATAGGTATAAGGACTTAGATTACAAAGATCAATTTTTCGGGAGACACAAAATACCAAAATGCATTGTATCCTTGGTGATCATTGTACTGGGAAGAAATTATTGGTTTCAGCATTGGACTCTCACCAAGCCATGGATTTATTAAGGGTAGGACACTGATGTTTTCTTCTGTAACCATGACATGGTATCAATCATATGTAAAAAGAAAAATAAATTACAGAAAGAGAAAATGGTTCCCACAGAAAAAGAAGGCATTACCAGCATTCTGTAATAGTGCAAAGAATATCCAAAATGTGGCCTCTGTCTACTGGGACATCTACAGAAAGCATGAACTTGTATACTTTCTGGCAGAAAGAAAAAATGTTCTAACCTTTGAAAGAATTGGGCTTTATTACTTGAAATTATAAAAAGTAGCTCTTTATAAAGCAATATTTCTTGCAGGACTGAACATTCAATGTACATTTGCAAGAATATAAAATAGATTCCCAGAGCTATTCAATACAGAAATATTGTTAATACAAAAAGCTCAGGAATAGCCCAAATGTCCATCATTTGTTTAGTTCCAACTTTGGTCTATCTACACCATGGAAAGGTAAGATTTTTGCATATGTGGGTTGTTTTCCAGGTTGTTTCATTGAGTGATAAATAAGGGGCAGACAGGATATACAGGAGCACTCCATTTTGGGTAAGAAAGAAATTTACCTAATAACTTATTATTGTTATTGACTCCTATCAGAACAAGAAACAGTAAGAATATATACTAAAAACAATTAAAACAGATGTTCATGAAGGGCAATGGGAAAAGATTAGTGGGGATGGAATAGAGTTGAGTCTTTAACATGGGTTTATATTTGAACCACATAAACAACAACCATGTTGAAAACACAGAATTAAATCAATAACAAAAATCAAGCCCAACAGGTAAGAGTCTGAAAACTCAATCATGAACCACATTATTCGGTGACTAATATCTTTTTGTTTTTCTTTTTTTTAAGAGAGAGAAAGAGAGAGAGAGAGAGAGAGAGAGAGAGAGAGAGAGAGAGAGAGAGAGAAAGAGAGAGAACTTTGAAAAATATATATATATACATATTTTTCAGGGGACACAACATCTTTATTTTATTTTTATGTGGTTCTGAGGATAGAACCCAGTGTCCCACGCTTGCCAGATGAGCATGATACCACTTGAGCCAGATACCCAGCCCCTAATTAGTTTCCTAAGCTTGCATGATTTCCAGGATCTTTTTCTCCAATGTGAACAATATTTTACCTAAATTTTTTTACCACATGCTTGTTGCAATGTAATATTTACTGATCAGTAATTAGCCATAAAGGATCCCAGGATTCATATGCAATGTTTAGTGTCAGTGCAGCAAGGGACAACATGGGTTTTATGCTTTCTCCATTAGACTGGAGTTTACAATGGAAGAGGCCACTTCTTATCTTGAGTGAGCAGCCTGGTGAATACACAGATACGACTATTAATGTGCACTGAAGAATTCTTTGAAAGTTTATTGCCAGGAACACATAGAGGACTTGACAGTTACTTCCAGGTCCAGATTTCAGAAGCTTGGCTATACACACTTGGGGCAAAATGACCAGTCCTAGACCCTGTGTGAATATGTATTGTAATATTGTGGTAGTTTATCACAAGCCTAGGCAGAAAAAGGTTGGGTCTTGAAGGTTACTCAGTCATGTGGGTAGAGCTATGGAATGGGATTATTGTCCTTTATTAAAAGAGAGCTGCAAAGAAACTTCTCAATTTATCCTGTGAGGACACACATGGTGCACTTCCTTACTCTCATCAAGCTGCTATAATAATTTATGGTAGACTGGGTGGTTTATAAGCCACAGACACTCATTTTTCACATTGTATAAGATCAAGGCACAAGGCTATTCAATGCTTGTTTAATAATAATAATAATAATAGTTATTATTATTATTATTATTATTATTATTATTATTATTATTTGGTACTAGGGATTTAACTGAGGACCACTTAACCCCTGAGCCCTGTCCCCAGCTCCTTTTATATTTTATTTAGAGACAGGGCCTCACTAAGTTGCTGAGGCTGGCCTCCAGCTTGTGATCCTCCTGCCTCGGCCTCCTGAGCTGCGGGATGACAGGCTTGAGCTTCTGCACTCAGCTATAATTTTAAACATTTGCACACTGAAAATTCAGAAGAAATGATTCCTAAACAGTTATTTTCCCCCAGAGGAATACTCTGCATACATGAAAACTTCCAGCAGATGTGCCCAACCGGAGGCAGGGCCCTTACCTTGGTCGGTGTTGATGGTGGTGGGGTTGAAGGCCTTCCCCAGGATGTTGCTTGAGATGGAGAGGGAAAAGCCAGAGCCCAGGCCATGCCCTTTATAATGAAGCTCATGCAAAATGAAGACGATCAAGCCTGCCACAAAGAACTGCAGAATTAAAATAAATTAATTAATAAAAGTGAACTCTGTGTTACTGGCCCCAGTGCCCTGGTTCCTTCCATCTTCAATGACAGGGCTCTCTGCTATGAGGGCCAAATAAGAGACCCTTCCTCAATCTGCCTCATGAAAATTCAGAAGCCAAAGCCAGGGTCTTTCAATTCTCTATTTTTTTTAAATCTATTTTTTAGTTGGAGGTGGACACAATTTCTTTTTTTTTTTATTTTTATGGGGTGCTGAGGATCAAGCCCAAGGCCTTGTACATGCCAGGTGAACCTCTGCCACTGAGCCCTAGGCCCAATATTTTTTTTTTGTTTCTTAATTGTTTTGGGGTTTGCAGGTGGACAGCATGCCTTTATTGATTTCAGTATTTCTCGTTGTAGATGGGCGCAGTGTCTTTATTTGATTGATTTCTTTTTGGGCCGTGACCAGCCTCCAACCCGGGGCCTTACCCTGCTCAGGCCAGTGTTTAGCCTTGAGCCCAGCCCTGACCCTGGCCTGGCCCCAGCTCTGGCTGAGTACTGCTGAGGAGGAAGAGGGACAACAGGGTCACTCAGGAAGCGGGGTGAGAGTGGGGGTTCTACTGAGTGGTGATCAGAAGGCAGATCCCAGGACCCATCTTTGAGGGGGTCCCTGTCCATGCCTGTCATCACATTCTTAATGGACTGGCCGATGGTGACAATCATGCCAAACGCTAGGGTCCTAAGAAAATCTTGAGCAGAGACTGGAAGTAATTCAGATGACAAATACTGACACTGCCCACGGAAACCTTGTTGAGGAGTGTCCAACTGTCACACGTCAAAGCGCATGAGAACTCAGAGGCTTTCTAGTGAAAGCACCTTTCATCTTTTTTGTGGCTTTTGTGATTGAACCTAGGGCCTTTCGGACGGTAGGCATGTGCTATACTAAACTTCAGACCAGTCATCTTTAATCTTTTTTCAAAAAAAAAAAAAATGATCTTGAATTCTTAATATGGAAAAACATTTTTAAAAAATTGTCAACGGTAAGGAGAAAACTTCTGGGGCTGTAGCTCAGTGGTAGAGGCACAGAGTTCCATTTTCAGGTCTGCAAAAAAAAAATATTAAAAACAAAGAGAGAAAGAGAAAAAAACACACCCAATTTGGGCTTTAGAAAAATAATGCAAAATTTTTGTTTGTTTGTTTTGATTTTTGTACTGGGGATTGTACTCAGGGTCACTCAACCACAGAACCTCATCCCCAGCCCTATTTTGGTTTTATTTAGAGACAGAGTCTCATTGAGCTGCTTAGGGCCTCGCTCTTGTTGAGGTTGGCTTTGACTCAAAATCCTCCAGGATCAACCTCCCGAACTGCTGGAATTAGAGGTGCGCACCACTGCACTAAGCCAAGTATATTATAAAATGTCAAAAATAAAAATTAAAAAAAGAAAACCACTTATTAGTGCTTTAGAAGGATAATGCATTAATTTAAGGCATTGAATAATAAATGCATTACTTAATATTTAATAATGCATTACTTAATTCATTAATGATTAATGCATTAATACATAAATATATTCTACAATCTTGATTTGTGTCTGAAACTCACAATTTAAGTTAGATGGATTTCTCACTGAATTATTTAACCTGGATGAAGAGTTCTTTAAGCCACTGTGCATTTTCTAGCTTTCATGGTAATTGCTCTCTAATTTAGAAACTGTGAGGAACAAGAATTTCTAGACAATTCTATAATTAGAAAGAGGCATATAATTTCAAACTACTCATATAAGCATATATTACATTAATACATCTGAATAAATGAAGCATGTGAGATCACAAAACAAAAACATGGTCCTAAAACTCCACACACAGTTATGAAAAGTGCTGTAATGACAAAGCAAAATAATTGTCTTTTGGGTCCAAAGCATGAGGTTTCAAAGTCCTGTAGCTAATAAATGTCTATACCTTCTTTATTTCAAATTTATTGCTGTGCATGCATTATCAGAATTTGTTTGAAGGATCATGTGTTGATCTAGTGTTTCATTTCAAACAACTCTCTTAAAAGTACTAAAAATTTTTCTTCTAATATCCATCACTAATAGTATTAGTACCATAGTTATATGGTAATTTTTGAGCCTAAAGGAGAAGTTTACTTAAAATTTCAAAATTATGTGTCACTGAAAAGGTAGAAGATATACTATATTAAAGCTTGCTTTATTGTCTAGGAAATAGAAATATCAAAGGAATTATTTCCAGGTATTTGGTCATTTTTGATGTACTGATCTGTGTATAATAAGTAAAATTTAATTATATTTGCAGATTTATGGAACTATGCTTCAAATTAAATGTTCCTTGAGAAAGAATATTAGTGTTTTTAGCTTCTATATCTATGTCTGAAAAATTTACACAATATCATTATAATTATATATTTTCTGTAGAAATGCTATTCACTGTAATGTATTTGGAGGAGATTAATGGATTTGGTATTTTTGCTTCAAATATTTTTTGTCAAAAAAAAAGAACATGGTTATAAAGCTTTTTTTATATTATATTATCAATTTATAGTGACTTTTTTATTCTCTTTCAAGCACAACTATATATAAAAAATAGTGATTCTTTTTTTTTTTGGTGTCATGTTATCTTCCAAAATTCTTATCCTTTGTGAAACAAAATGATAATTTTGTAGTGCAGAATTACATCCTTATAAAGCCTATTTTATTTCCTCCAATTTTAATCATGGATCTAAATTCATATTAAAATGTATTGAACATTTTTGACTGTGTATTATAAACCCATAAACTAAGCTAACTATTTTACTTAGAGACCTGGATCTTCAAATATACAATTCTATTTTACCCACAATAAATTAAAGTAACAGTAAAATAGAAGCATAAAATGAGATAAACATTCACAATGAAAAAAGGAGGTGATCTCCAGTGACAAAAGACTTCAAAGAACTTCTGGAAAACAGAAAGTATGGAATCAGATGAAGGATGCATTTGAGTTCTAATTAGGGCTCCCAAAGAGGGAGATTAAGACCATGACTAGGCATCTTGGAAGTCTCTAAGGTAGGGTGCTTCAGATCAGCACAATGGAAATAAAGGGAAGGGAGCTTGTTTGGGTGCACAGAATCTGGGTTTGCAGTGTTATCTCAAAGGAGGCTTCTGCTTACTCCAAGTAAAATTTTGGAGTTGTCTTGCACTCTCATATTGGGTCCTACTTGAGACATAGAGTGTGATTTACATGAGTCTCAAACAGTCTTGAGTGTTGGAAGCCTTGAATGGTCATAGCCAGAAAAACTCTCTTCTATTGATGAAAATATTTTGAAAAGACCACTTTCAGCAATTGTCTGGGAAATGAATCTTTCTGTCCTTATGGTGCCATAAAGCACAGTTCCCTATAGTGACACCACAAAAATTCGCTTTTCAGTCAAAGTTCTGTACTTAGTTTATGATACTGGTGAGAGTGTGTTCCTGAAAGAAAAAAAACTTATAAAAAGGAAAACAGGGCAATTAATTACAGTTTTGACAGCTGTGTAGACTGAATGTCAAATTAATGTCATCTTGTGTTTTTTCTGCTCTTCTTTTTAGATCCCCTAAATGGACTTTTTTTGGTCTCTACAACTTAGCTGATTGAGTGAAACTCATACATATGCCCAAATCAATTGAGCCTCCTCACCATGATTTTCTCAAGACACAACTACTTCACTGGTCTTTTTACAATTCCTGTATGGAAAGTGAGTACTAAAAAGAAGAGAATTGGATCATCTGTTTTCAAATTGAATCATCTGAGTTCTTATCTCCATTGCAACATGGAATCAATGTCCTTCTGATAAGGAGAGTGAATTGACCTAGCTAGGATTGTACTTTCCCCTCTTGCTTTCTGTTTTTTTTTTTTTTTTTTTAGTACATGGAATTTTGATTCCTCAGGTACAGTTTAAATTTTAGTTCGAATCTTGTTAGACATCCTGGTGGAATAGTGTCCTCTTAAATATTTAGGATTTCTAAAACTAGAGGATGCGGAAGCATGGTGTAAGAAAATGTAATTCCCAAGTGGGTTAATGGGAGTGATAGAGAATGAAGAATCTTCAACTGTGACAGTCTAGCTCCTGGATCTATGTAGTCTATCTCTTGGTAACACAAACTGATATAATGTTATGTAATTTAAGAAGTATAAGCAACATCATCACCTGTTCCAGGATTCTACCAGGCCAGTACCTTTTTATTTATTTCTTTTTTGTAGGTGAAAATACAGTGAATAACAGGGTCATAGACCTATATAATATCTTTGTTTTTGTTAACTGTGGTCTCATTCACTTTTATGCATGATCCCTTGGCACTTTATTAATGGTGCGTGCTTAGGATTTATTGTCCCTAAAAGCAAAATGTAAAAAAAAAAAAAAAAAAAAAAAAAAAAAAAAGTTTGGGTTCTTCTTGTTAAAATTATTTCTTCATTAAAAGAGGTCCACTTTTTAATTTATGATGAGAGAATGATGAAAAGAATGATGCTGTCACAAGAACCTAGGAATAGACCTCTCTTCCTAACTGGCTGGATATTTGTAAGAAGTATTTGATAGATAAAATGCAGTGACTGGAAACCACTATGGTACTCAGTCCTCATTCATCCTGTGCATCATCAGAGGCTGGATAAATACAACTAGCGAAGTCAAGTTGTCAACTTGGTTGTCTTGTACAATGTCCATGATATATTTGCTTTGGTATTTGATAGCATGAAATCTCATGATATTTACACTGCATTATCTCTTTCAGAGATCCATCCCGATTACTGTACCCCCAAAATTTTATAGTCTTCAAAAGTTCCTTCTAGACTCTTGAAAAGTCTTAATTTCTTCCTATAAGTTTATGTACCTTCTTAGCTGAGGTAACATTTTTTACAGTGTAATTAAGGGTGAAGTGTGCTGCCAAGTATTCTTGTCTTTAGAAAGAGCTTTTTCCACTTTTCATTTTTCAAGGCTAACCCTGAAAGATACTGTAAAATGATGCTATTTTATTTCCATTTACTTCTAAATGAAGCTAACTCATATTTATTTCCAGTAACATTTTGTTAAAAGATGGCCAATTTCTCCTTCTATATGATTTATAAAGGGACCTTTTCCCAAAGAAGGGAATGAATAGGTGTTGTATCAATTCTTTGCTCTGAAATTTATTGGGGTTTTCTGAGAAAAGTGTAACTTCGTGATTATCTTCTTGATTAGTTATTTGCTTAGTTATTGGTCACACTCTACAAGTGTGGCCCTAAGCGAAATGCAAAGGATGATAAAGAGTAAAATAAGTAGAGGCTATACATTTATTATGCTTTTGTAACTGAAGAAAGGTTTGTGAAGTACTTTATGACTTGCATAACTCTCTACCTTCCATTTAAAGTCATAAGATAAAATTCATCTTTATTTTTTGTGTTTCACAAACAAACTTCTAAAAATAAAATTTACACCTATTTTTTTCTAATCCTGTTCATGATTTTCCATTTTCTTGATTATATGAAATTTTCATAACTCATACTAACTTGATAATCTGTGTCATTTCCTGGCTTACAAACAATTATTGATTTTTGTCTCTTTTTATTTATAGTTGGCCTCCAGTGACTAAGAGGAAGACTCCTTTCTGTCTGCTCCTCCCAGCCCTGTTCCAGGCTCTGAGCTTCCCAGACCCTCATGCAATTGGTTGTAAATTCTCCCAGAAGCGTTTTTAAGGTCTAATTTTCAGAACTAAAAATAGAAAATAAAATAAAAACTTAAAAAAAAACGTTAAAATGCATAATGTGGAGGGAGAAAGCAGTATATATATATATATATATATATATATATATATATATATATATATATATATTTGTAATTAGGCTTTTTTAAAATTTTGAAAATATTTCTCTTTTTTTAATGTGGGTCAGCCACTGATATTTCATCAAAATATAACAGTTTCTTTGTTGAGTTAAGGTAACCAAGGAATAGCCACACCCTCAGAACAAAATAAAACACACACATACAAAAAAAAAGAAAAAAAAACAGAATCATCTTTAACCTAACGTTTTATAAAATGTCTCAGATCCTCGTAACTTGCACACAAGTTTCTGTGTTCAGTTGAATTGTAACTGCTTTTTGTATTTGGAGAGAGTGTGACTACTGAACTTGAAACCTTTTATTCTGAGTGTCTTGGTGGTTTTTGGTGAGATTAAGTAGGTGACAGGGTGAAGAGAATGTGGGATGTTCTTCCCTATTATAACATGAATTTTTCTCCACAGTCTACTCTCAGCTGCCAGACCTCAAGTTTTTCTTACACTGGTATAATTTAACTATTCTTACTTCCCCTTTACCAATAATTTTTAACAGCAGATTATCAAACTACACTTATTAAGAACAATTTTAAAAATAAAGTTATAGTTCACCTACCCAGTCTACACTTATTGCTTATGGTTTCACTCACCTGCTATGCCTGTTTTTAGTGTCTGAAAATCATGGATATTATTTTCCATATTTTATCCAGTTTCTTTCATGTATATACTGGAAAGAAAATCTGGTCTGGAAATATTCCATTTTGATTGAATGCTATATTCAAGAAAATAATATTTAAACATGCTAAACATATCTACAGAATTTCTCAAGAAGTTATGCTTTAACCAAATAGAATATCCTTAAAAGAAAAAAAACTATGGTCAGCTTCAATAAAGCAAGAATAGAACATAGGTATTTATCATTAATGATAGATTATAGATGATACATATAGAATAACCACAAGATTTAAAGAAAAAATCGTAAGCAGACTGTCAATTAATGATAAATAATAATAGATTTTTCATTAATGATAAAATTCTAAAAAAGCAATTTTCTGTGCCTCATTTCAAAGAGAGTTACTCAATATAGAAAAAAAATAAAACAAAAATAGCACAGTTTGTGGACAGAAATTGTGGTTCTAACTACAGAGCTCAAGAAAGTTATGCTGATTCTGCATTAGACCTTGAAAATAGTTTTGTTAGCTTACCTCAGTCCTACCTTTAAAATGATGCTTTAATAGAAATATTAGCTAGTAAGTAATCAAATGATTGAATACAGCAAATGTTAGAAAATTCTAGTGATCTATTTTTCATACCTCTCACACAAAAAAATGAGTATTGGAAAATACAGGAAAAACAAAGTGATAAAAAAGAAAGCAAAAACCCACTAAACAAATAATGGAAAGTCAAGTTCTGCATATGAAACACAGTAAAATGTGCACTTTTTGTAATATTTGATGGGATAGAAGAAAGTAGTATTGATTGTTCTTGATGGTAAGAACATCCCTCCATGAGCAGCATTCATGTCCTGATATTGGATGTTAGAAAGGCTAATAAATTAGAGAAAGAAAGCATTCTTACTTCTTGTGTGTGTTTTGTGATGAAATCTATTTTAAAGTCAAATTTGTGAAAATTATTACTGGTTTTTAACCTTCATAAATTTTCTGTAAACAAAGAATGCAACACATAATTATTTTTAAAAGGGAATAACTAACTGATGAAGCATGAACAAAGGTACTTGTAACTATTGAAAAATAGAGTGGGGTGTTGTGGTGTGTACAGATGCTGATAGTCAGAAAAAATAAAGTTTCCAATGTAGATTAAGCAAGAAATCACAGAATGCATATCATTCTGATTTCATAAATGATAATCAATTAAACACTAAAGCCTTTTAATATTTGATTCATTAGTCCTGAAAAGAGAGAAGTGGCCCCATAAGCTAAATTGGTTTTTCTCCCTCTCTCATTGCTATTGGAAAAAATAATGGGAACACCTAATACATTGTGTATATGTATATATTTCAAGATTATGTATATATTTAAAGTACATATTTCAAGTTTCTATGTATATATTTCAAGATTATGGTCAATATCAGTCAACTAGTAGTATGTATGGCTAAATTTATTGCCTTTTAGAACTTTAAATAGTTGCAGATAGAGTGGAGGATGCTGATTTGGGTCTAAAGTATGGAAACTACTGTTTTATATGGTACTGGGGATTGAAACCAGGGGTGCTTTATCATTCATATATATTCACAATTCTTCAATATTTTATTTTGAGAACTGGTCTCTCTTAGTAACCAAGGGTGGTCTTAAAGATGTGATCCTTCAAGGCCTCAGCCTCTATGATTTTTCAGATTACAGGTATGTACCACCACATCAGGCCTGGACACTACATATTAATTTTTATATGCATCTAATAATCAAAACTATTTTAAATATTCCTGCCTTTTCTTTTATTTAAAATATTGAATACTAACTTTCTGACATTGCTGGAGAGCATCTGCCTTTTCCCTCACTCCCACTTAGCTTGAGGAACACACAGAAAGAAACCAGAAAAACTGGTTTCAAAATATAATAGAATCCACTCTACAGCCATTCATATGTAAACAGAACAAAAAACAAACAAACAATTATACTGAAGCCAGAGACAGTGGCACAGGCCTGTCATCACCAACAGCTCTGGAGGTTGAGGCAGGAGGACTGCAAATTGGAGGCCAGCCTCAGAAACTCAGTGAGAGTCTGTCTCTAAATAAAATTTAAAAAAAGGCTGGGGATGGGGCTCAGGAGTTCAATGTCCCTGGGTTCCATTCCTGGTACCAAAAAATAAAAAAAAAAAAATGCAGACTTTTTGTGCTCCTGCTGGACATACCTGGAAATGGATGATTACAGCAATGACAAAGATGGAGGCAATGAGATTCCTGAGGTAGAGGTGATTCTGGTGGGAGAAAACCTCTCTAAGGGCTGGGACTTTGTCTGTGTTCGTGGCCCAGGGATGGAACAGTGCAAGATGGCGACCTCCAATTCCATGCCTGTTGGCAGAGTAGGATACAAACATGAAGGGAAGAACAAAGGGCTGGACTCCGCTGGGTCTTGGGCCTCCTCCTGGCCAAAGCAGAGGCAGGAGAACAGAATAAGCCAGGAGACTCAGCCAGGAGACTAATGCACCAACAGTCACAGGGTGATGATCTGGATTTTTTTGGCACCAAGGATGGAACCCAGGGGCCCTCAGCCACTGAGCCCCACTCCCAGCCTATTTGTATTTCATTCACTGACAGCATCTCACTGAGTTGCTGAGGCCTTGCTGTTGCTGAGGCTGGCCTCCAAGTTGATATCCTCCTACCTTAGCCTCAGCAACAGGCAGAAAGGGGCCTGGCCTGAGGAAAAGGCAACAGACCAGCCAGGGACACTGCAGCACAGGGCACCAAGGTCTGAGCACTTCAGAAATGGCATGAGACTGACTTTAGAACAAGAACACAGTGGGAAACGCTGTCACCATGGCAACTGCAGCCCAGGTCAGTGCTTTACTAAACGTGGCATCTGTGGGCAGAGTGGCTAATAGCTGGGGACTCAGATGTCCCAGTCTCTCCCTGGGACTGCATTTTCCTGTTACCCCAGAGTTGGAACAGCAGGACTCGTGTCACCTTCTGGATGGCCACTCAGATGGGCCATTTGTCCTGTAGACCACATGGACAGGATATCTGTGACAGAAACGCTGTACTAGCTTTCCCTGGCCCCGTGGCATACCCGTGGTGGTCTTCTGACAGCCCCTCTCCCTGCCACCTGAAGTGTGTAGGACAACCGCTGATGTTTCTATGGTAAAGAATCTGGAGACATGAAACCTTGAGCATTTTGTAAAGGACGAAGTTCAGCAATCTCAGTAGGAGAGAGTAGGGACTTCTCCTGGATCCTCTTGCCACCAATGACCTCTCTGAATCCCTGCACTTGCTCTGCTGAGCCATAAGTGGACCCTCAAACAGACCAACTCATCTCTGCCCCAGGGCCTTTGCACCCGCCAGGTTCTCTAGATGGACCTGTATCACTCTTCCCCAGTCACCCCATCTTCCTTCTCTGCTCTATTCTGACCCCGGGGCCCTGGGATGACACTGACGCTCACACACCTTACGTTCTATCCCTTTGTATTATTAGCACCCACAGAAGCGCCTAGTGCTTAACAGCACCTTACTGACAAATGTCTGAAATGAAAGGTGGGTGACATCAATGGCAGGGTGTGGGCCTTAGAAGCTTTCTGAATGTTTAACATGGTCATTTCTTGAAAATCACTACCCTCTGATCTCTAGGAAATGGGTTGTTTCATGCACTAGTGTTATGGGGGCAAGAGCCATGTGACATCTGTACTGTCCACCTCCCTCCCAGCCTGGACTGTCCCAAACCTCAGGGAAGAAGGACCAACTGCACTCTCCACTCTAGGGGCCCTTCCACACCCCACTTTACAGGTCACAAGCTGAGCCGTGGTGGCACTCCTGCTAACAGGAAAGCCTTTCAGCTGAAAGCTACCTGAGCCTGCTCCACCATCCTCTTGCCCGTCCTGGGGCTGTCCCCGTGGCTCCACCATTTTGGCTCCTTACAGCACCACTCAAAGCCCCCCAGGTAAGATCTCTGCCCCAACGAGGTACCAGAGGTGGCCAAGGCAGCCACCTCCATGTCTCAGTTGTCTGTGGCCTTCATCTCTCCCTAAGTCCTAAGGCCCTCACTCTGATGTCACACTGGCTGACTCAGGCTGAATGGCTTTGAAACCTTGCCAGACATTTTCTCAGCCTGTCTCCAAGGGACAGCAAATCATTCCTTCAAAACTGTCCCCTCACTCACCATCCTGCTCCAGAGCAAAGTGATCCTCTGGCTGGCTGCCATGGCCCAAGCCTTCACTGACTGGTCCCCTGTGGTCACCACTGCTCCCACTCTTTTTGAAGGCAGCCCCCCGCCAAAGCCAGGAGGTCTTGGCAGACTCCTAAACTCCTACCCAGATTTCACCGCCACATCCACAGCTGGGGCCCAGCTGCTTTGCCCCCAGATCCTCAATTCACCTTAGATTTTCTGAAATTCTAGGAAGAGTCTCGTGTCACCTTTGCCTATTCTTCTGTAAGTGTCACCGACACTCCTACCTGGGGTCCAGTCTTTCCCATGGGATCTCTCAGGCACCCTACAGGGACGCATCTGCAGTTTCCTCAATTTGATGTCATGGCACTGAAAGCCAAGAACCAGCTCCACAGTCAATTCCAAAAAAACACAAAAAATGCACACAAATATTTTCCATGAGAGACTTCCCAGCAAAAAACAGATTCAGGGATCAGAGGCCAAAAGAAAAAGAAAAGAAAAAAAAGTCAATTTCCCTCTTCTAAGAAGTTTCACATGTTTTTCAATTTTTATTTTATTAAGATTTGTAAGCCAGGTGTCATGGTGCATGCCTGCAATCCCAGTGGCTCTGGAGGCTAAGGCAGGAGGATTGCAAATTGGAGGCTAATGTCAGCCAAATTGGGGCTCTAAGCAACTCAGCGAGACCCTGTCTCTGAATAAAATACAAAAGAGGGTTGGGGACGGGGCTCAGGGGTTAACTGTCAATGAGTTCAATCCCCAGTGCCTTCCTCCCCAAAATGGCAATACTGTGGGTTGAACCCAGGAACAGTCATTCTACTCATGACTGTTTTGAGACAGGGTCTCACTTATTTGCTAAGGCTGTCCTTGAACTTGTAATCATTGAACTAACTGCTCCTTGCCTGAACAAGTGGTTTGGTGTAGAAATTTTATGTTTAGAATCTTATTCGCTAAGAACAACTGCTAAAATATGTGCAGATGATTGCCCAAGGATATTCACTTCGATGCTAACTGTGACTGAGAAAGGACTGAAATGTCCACCAGAAGACAATAGACTAAAATCAACACTTCTTTATCTTTTCAGTGCAGGTTCCTGCTAAGAAATTTGAGGCAGGATTACTCTGTGGCATGCTAGCTGTCCTTGAAATATTCTTATAAGACATGAAAGTTTAGATATCATTTTGATTGTAAGTGTTGTTGTTGTTATTGTTATAATAATAATAATTATTATTATTATTATAATTATTATAATTATTATTATTATTATTATTTGGTACTAGGGATTTAACCCAGGACCACTTAACCCCTGAGCCCTGTCCCCAGCTACTTTTATATTTTATTTAGAGACAGGGCCTCACTAAGTTGCTGAGGCTGGCCTCCAGCTTGTGATCCTCCTGCCTCGGCCTCCTGAGCTGCTGGGATGATAGGCTTGAGCTTCTGCACTCAGCTATAATTTTAAACATTTGCACACTGAAAATTCAGAAGAAATGATTCTGAAACAGTTATTTTCCCCCAGAGGAATACTCTGCATACATGAAAACTTCCAGCAGATGTGCCCAACCGGAGGCAGGGCCCTTACCTTGGTCGGTGTTGATGGTGGTGGGGTTGAAGGCCTTCCCCAGGATGGTTTCACAAATGTTGCTTGAGATGGAGAGGGAAAAGCCAGAGCCCAGGCCGTGCCCTTTATAATGAAGCTCATGCAAAAGGAAGATGATCAAGCCTGCCACAAAGAACTGTGGAATTAAAATAAATTAATTAATAGAAGTGAACTCTGTGTTACTGGCCCCAGTGCCCTGGTTCCTTCCATCTTCAATGACAGGGCTCTCTGCTATGAGGGCCAAATAAGAGACCCTTCCTCAATCTGCCTCATGAAAACTCAGAAGCAAAAGCCAGGGTCTTTCAATTCTCTATTTTTTTTTAAATCTATTTTTTAGTTGGAGGTGGACACAACATCTTTTTTTTTATTTTTATGGGGTGCTGAGGATCAAGCCCAAGGCCTTGTACATGCCAGGTGAACCTCTGCCACTGAGCCCCAGGCCCAATATTTTTTTTTTGTTGTTTCTTAATTGTTTTTGGGTTTGCAGGTGGACAGCATGCCTTTATTGATTTCAGTATTTCTCGTTGTAGATGGGCGCAGTGTCTTTATTTGATTGATTTCTTTTTGGGCAGTGACCAGCCTCCAACCCAGGGCCTTACCCTGCTAAGGCCAGTGTTTAGCCTTGAGCCTAGCCCTGAGCCTGGCATGGCCCCAGGTCTGGCTGAGTACTGCTGAGGAGGAAGAGGGAAAACAGGGTCACTCAGTAAGCGGGGTGAGAGTGGGGGTTCACCTGAGTGGTGATCAGAAGGCAGATCCCAGAACCCATCTTTGAAGGGGTCCCTGTCCATGCCTATCATCACATCCATAATGGACTGGCCGATGGTGACA
The DNA here is from genome assembly GCF_048772815.1 of Callospermophilus lateralis. Classification (NCBI taxonomy): domain Eukaryota; kingdom Metazoa; phylum Chordata; class Mammalia; order Rodentia; family Sciuridae; genus Callospermophilus; species Callospermophilus lateralis. The sequence goes on from NW_027514929.1 coordinate 39,399, forward strand.
ATCATGCCAAACACTAGGGTCCTAAGAAAATCTTGAGCAGAGTGTGGCAGGAATATAGATGATAAATACTGACACTGCCCATAGGCAAGTGCTTTACTAAACTTCAGACCAGTCATCCTAAATTCTTTTTTTAAAAAAATGATCTTGAATTCTTAATATGGAAAAACATTTTTAAAAAATTGTCAACGGTAAGGAGAAAACTTCTGAGGCTGTAGCTCAGTGGTAGAGGCACTGAGTTCCATTTTCAGGTCTGCATAAAAAAATATTAAAAACAAAGAGAGAAAGAGAAAAAACACCCAATTTGGGCTTTAGAAAAATAATGCAAATTTTTTGTTTGTTTGTTTTGATTTTGGTACTAGGGATTGTACTCAGGGTCACTCAACCACAGAACCTCATCCCCAGCCCTATTTTGGTTTTATTTAGAGACAGCGTCTCACTGAGCTGCTTAGGGCATCGCTGTTGCTGAGGTTGGCTTTGACTCACAATGCTCCAAGATCAACCTCCCGAACTGCTGGAATTAGAGGTGCGCACCACTGCACTAAGCCAAGTATATTATAAAATGTCAAAAATAAAAATTTAAAAAAGAAAACCACTTATTAGTGCCTTAGAAGGATAATGCATTAATTTAAGGCATTGAATAATAAATGCATTACTTAATATTTAATAATGCATTACTTAATTCATTAATGATTAATGCATTAATACATAAAAATATTCTACAATCTTGATTTGTGTCTGAAACTCACAATTTAAGTTAGATGGATTTCTCACTGAATTATTTAACCTACTAACTTAAGATCTCAAAGACATGCTGTATGGAAGATGGCAGAGTAGAAAATTGTAAATATTGTTTTCTAAATAGCACATTCCTGTTAACAGAGGCTAGGCTTGGCTGACTCTGAGGCTGGACCCCATTATTGGGGCTGCCTATCATTTGATACAGCCAATACTCTTAACCTAGTTTAACAGCATGTAGAAACTGAGACTCCAGAACTATTATCTAAATTTCTTCCACATCAAAAAATCTAATCAACAGCAGAGCTGGACTGAGAGGATCACCTTTTTGCTCATTAAATCCTTTGAAATACAGAAGAAAAATAGCACTTGCTAAATAACTACCATGTGTTAGGCACTGTGAGAGTGATTATTTAATTTAATCCTCTTTTTTTTTTTTTTATACTGAGGACTGAGCAGACGTGCTTCACTTCTGAGTCTCATCCCCAGCCATTTTTTATTTTATTTAGAAACAGTGTCTCACTGAGGTGCTTAGGGCCTCACTAAGTTGCTGAGGTTGACCTCCAAATAGTGATCCTTCTGTCTCAGCCTCCAAAGCTGCTGTAATTAGAGGCATACTCCACAGGATCTGGCTTTGATAGAATTCTTATGACAGCTCTGAAGTAGATGTCACCTCCTTCGTGAGGTATGGAAATCATGGCTGGTGAAGGGGTGACCTCCATGAACTGATCCTTCAAGTCCATCCTCTGGGGCATTCCGGCCCTCCCCTGCCCTGCCTGGCCTTCCCCCATACCCAGCACCACCCAGAAGTGCTCTCTCACTAACAGGCCATGGAGCACCTACAGGGTCGGCAGGCAAAGCACACAGGCCAAACTGGGCTGTTTTAATGCCCCCAATTTTAGAGCCAATTCAAATTCTCAACTGGACACCAGAAATTTATCCATGATCTTTCTTAAAGTTCTGGGCTCACGTTGAAGAGGGCTTGGTCTTTTGGGGTGTCACCCACTTCAATCATCTTGGTGCAAGCCAAGAGCTGCATGATGAGGCCCAAGTTGACCATTGCAGAGATACCGAGCTCCATGAGTGTGCCTAAGGAAACGGGCAGCCACAAAGCCTCTGTGAGCTCAAGAAAGCAAGACATTATTTAATAAAATGAACGTACAGAATTGAATGTGACCCCTTTTCCACATTGGATGGGCTTCAGGTTGCTGGCAGCAATTATAGCATAACCCCCCAAAACCGAAGATAAGAACACAACTCAGTTTCTCTGTCGAGCCCACCAGACCCCATGTCATTCTGTTTGGAAAGTCACGTACCCATCAAGAGCCTACTGCATTCCCATCCCCATGGACAGATCCATTCTGGCTGGACAGAGAGGCCCGTCCTTCATCAGTTCATAAAACTGGAGAACATTCCAATCATTTCCTGAGTCTGCAGATGGGGCTGGCACATTTGAATCTAGTTGGGAATCAACCTTCCCTTTCCATCATGTTCAGATGAGCTCTGATTCTGAGTGACTGGAACCTCTTTGAAACCCCATTTTTAAACCGTGTTCATCAAATGCACCATCAACATACACAAAAAAATCATTTCTAGACACACAGGTGACTGGTTAGATTTGACCCTCCACTGTCACTCATGGTTTTGATCCATATGTTTCACCTGTAGATATGAAAAAGATGCAGCTGAGAAACCAATAGAGAGTTCTAGAGAGTATTCTATGTGGACTCACCATCTCATTTCAGGGATTTCAAACACTCTAGTTTTTTTAAGTTTTCAGAAATTCTCAAGCAGAGACTTATCTTGCTCTTCCAGGTTTTGTATTGCATTCAAACCCAACTCTTAAGAAGATGGTGTTTCCCAGGCTGAATGCACCGTTGATCATGCTATTTGACGTGGCACATGCAGACTTTCCAGGCCACAGAGCTGCCCATTCTCTGAGCTCCACAGAAAGGCTGTAGTTTAACTAAATGGTGCTGGTCCAGCAGAAAAGAGGCACAGTGAGTCGAAGCCTCCCGCTGTTGGAGGCCAGAATCCCTCACATCCAGTAGAAAGGGTCCACAGAATCTGAGGTCATAATACCAAACAAAGGATCTGGAAACAAGTAGAAACCAAAGGAGTGGCACATGGTTCCCCCCTCTCCCCCTTTCCCCAACAAAAGCACAGGAGACAGGATTGACCTGACAGCAGACTAAGAAGATGAAAAGGGGGATGGCTCGCCACAGCACCTTTGCCTTCAACTGGACCTGAAGAAGAGGTAGAATCAGAGGACATGAAGTTTCCCAGTAAGTCATTAAAAATAGAGTCCAACAGACACTTTCTCTGATCACCAAGAAAGGCCAAGGTGGGCTGGTGGCACATCTCCATTTGGAAGCACTTGCCAAGCATGCATGATGTTCTGAGTTTAGTCTCCAACCGAAAATCTCCACCAAAAAAGCGAAGAAGCCAAAACATGCACCAAGCAGAGTCCTGAAAGGTGAGTCTCATGCTTTCTGTGGACAAACCCAATGCGAAGATGTCCGTACGTCGTATCACGTCTGGGAATGCTCATATTATACAGCATCATGATCTTCCCACTGCTTAAGTGAGTTCAATGGCAAAGCTGTACTCTTAACCATTTACATGAACAGTTTAGATCCTCAAGGAGGGGCAAGAGGAAGGCAAGTTCAAAGACAGCCTCAGCAAAAGTAAGGCAGTGAGCCACTCTATGGGACCCTGTCTCTCAATAAAAAACAAACTAGGTGTGGAGACATCTCTCAGTTAGTGGTTGCTTCTGAGTTCAATCCTAGGGATAAGTAAGTAAGTAAGTAAGTAAGTAAGTAAGTAAATTCTTTCTGTTGTTGATATTTTTAAAATAATATTTAATCTTTATTTTATTTACCTCTTCTCTGATGTTTAGTATTTTTTATTCTACTAGCTTTGGGTCAGGCATGTTCTTGATTTTCTACCTCCTTGAAGAGGAATTCTTGGCTGTTTTCTTTTTTGATATAGGTATGTACTGATCTAATCTTAAAATTGCCTCTGCTCTATGATATAGGGATTTTATTTTGTGTTTCTATCATTTTTCTCAAGAATCTTTATAAATTTCCATTCTGTTTGTCATTGACCCTGCTATTTGAGAGCTTTTTGTTATAATCGCAGACATGCAGGATGTTTCTGAAGTTCCACCTGTTGTAGGTTTCCAGTTTTATTACATTGTGTTCAGAAAAAAAGTTATTTCAAATGAATTTAGCTTTTAAAATTTGTTAAGGTTTGTTTTATGACTTAATCTGTTGTCTATTCTGGAGAATGTTGTTGGTACTGTTGTGAAGAATTTGTCGTCTTTTGGTTTTTGTTGGAAAGTTCAGTTAAGCCTATCTGCTCTGCAGTGTATTTTAAATTCTGTGTAAAGCAAGAAGAGACAGAAGCAAGGTGTTGTGTATATTGTATTTCTGATGAGAGGATTAAGTCTGTGAGATTTTCCAGCGTACTTATGGTTTTGTTTATGTGACTTCTGATAACAAATAGGGTTTATTTTGTGTGTGTGTGTGTGTGTGTGTGTGTGTGTGTGTGTGTGTGTGTAGGGGGGTTGTATGTTGTATTTCTGTGTGAATGCATACTCAGTGTTTGGTTATATCATGTGCATGCCTTCAGGAAGTGTAGAGTATATAGGAATGTATAAGCCTGCATTTGGAAAGTATACATTATAATTGCATGACCGTCAGTACCTGGGTGATAACAGGCAGGTGTATTTGTGGGTATGTATATATTTTTTTAGAAAGGAAGTGGTGGTGTGTGTATTCGGGGAAAGCAGGGATAAAGGTGATTTATGCATCTGTGTTTTTGTTGGGATGACAGTGAGTTGTGGGTCATGCACCTGTTTCTAAATGTGAGGTGTTTTAATGATATCTGTGGTGAAAAGGGTTTTAATGAGTGTGCATCTTTCCATGTATGTGCCTCAGCAAGAGGTGTTCACAGGTCTCTGTGGCTGGATGGCATGTGTGCATAAAAATCTCTTTGAACTTCCCCAAGATTGAGTGGAACCAGAAATACCCTGATTACAAAAATGTAACATTCTTAACCCTAAATGACACAGGTACAACCACTCACATACACACATAACCATTTAAGCTAATTAGAGTCATAAAGCTATAAGAATAGGGCGTTATAATCCACTGGTATATTAACCTATTTAAGATGGTTGGGCTTTTTATACAAAAAATCCTGAAGTAGTCCTGAAGAATGTATGTATTGAAACAGATGAGAAATATTGGTTGAGGCCCACTGCTATTTTGTGTTTCACTGATATTAATGCAGAGACCATTAGGAGCAGCGCACTAGCTGAGCTGAATAAAGATAGCCAATTTCAAAGAAAATCATATTTTATATAATACAGGACCTTTTAGATCACATCAGGTTGACTCTTTTGGAAAGCAAATGTGTAAGCCATGCAGTTCACAAGACATGACATGGATCATCCACATTCCGCATGGCTTGTGAGGCCTCTGTTTGGCAGCAGAAGACCCTCAACACTGGTTCCCAAAAAAGAGATTCCTGCAGTCCAATATTGGGATTAGAAAATTGTAGTAAACTATGGTGAAAGCAATTTTGAAGACAGATGCCTTCTGTTTGTTTCCAGAAAAAAGAGTAAGGAAAATATAAGTTAAAAAGTCCTTTTCCATGAAATCCTATTTGTTTTGCTTTGTGAGCATACCCTATAGAAGAAAATAGAATTCTGACTGTGAGGGGAAATCTGGACCTCCAGTGATTGTTATAGAAGAATAGGAAATGTTGACACCAAGGGTATGCTATTAAGTACTTAGCATAGGACTGCCTACTTCTTTGAGAGAAGGCTCTGTGGTAAATAGAAAATGCTGGTAAAATCTTTTCTTTTGATTTCATGAAGCCTAGAGTTTTATTTGATGTTTGAGATCCACTGTGCTTTGAAATACAATCTTCTTAGCATCCCTGCCACAAGTTTTTATGAAAGGTGATTTAGCGTACTGTGATGGGCTAACATCCATTTCTTCTTTTTATGGGAAACATTTTTTACTAAAAAAAATAAAAATGGTCAGTACTCTTTAATAGGGAATTTTATTCATCATTGAGTGGAGGCTTTCTTAAAATGCTTTTATTCAAACACATCTTTTTTTTAGAGAGAGAGAGAGAGAGAGAGAGAGAGAGAGAGAGAGAGAGAGATTTTTATATATTTTTTTTAGTTTTTGGTGGATACATCTTTATTTGTACATGGTGCTGAGGATCGAACTCAGGGCCGTGCACATGCCAGGTGAGCACACTACTGCTTGAGACGTATCCCCAGCCCCCTCAAACACACCTTTTATTTAAAATATAGAAATGACTGGCTTTACAAAGCCAGTTATGTAAAAAAAATTCAGACACTTTAAAATAAACATATCACTCACATTATATTTTCTACAAAAATATTTTATTTACCATTAAATTTAGAAAAATATAAAAGAATCAAATTATTTCACATACATATAAAAGTTAACCTTAGATAAAACATATATAAATTTATACATAGTGTTCTATAGTGCACATACACATACATATTCTAAAATATATATTAGATTTAATCGACTTGGAGAAAAATTTCAGGAAGTATCTAGAATTGATATTGTTTAATAAACTTTCATGAATAAGTAATTACAAAATCGTGTCTAAACTTGTGAGAAATAGTTTCATATGTTATCTTTATCCCAAGAAAGTAAGTTTTCAGAGATTTATCAGAGAATACATAATCTGTCATTCCTCACTGTCTTATCATGCATTCACTACTTTTCTTATTTTTAGTGTGGATTCTCTAGTGCATTAAGACTTCTTTCTTCATTTGTATATTTAGTTTTCCACTTCTACCTATTTTGTTTTACTTTCATAATCACTCTTTTTATTCTGTCTTTCTGTATCTCAAAGAATAGATTTAAATGAGACAATATATTATTTTTTAATAAATGAATATATTTTAGTTGCTTAAAAAGTATTTGGTTTTATTTTTTTCATCATATGTTACAGTTATTCTTGAGTATTACAAACTCCACAATGGAATATATACAACATTTCAACATATATAAACATGCTTTTTTATTTTTGTATTTAAATATTTGATTTCCTCTGAATTTGCTCACAATCTTTTATGACATAATTTTTAGATTTTATTCTAATTTATTATAAAAGACAGTAGAATGCATTGTAATTCATATTACCCAAATAGAGTACAATTTTTCATATCTCTTGTACACAACAGAGTCACACCATTCATGTCTTCATACATGTACTTAGGATAATGACATCCATCTCATTCCATCACTTTCCTATCCCCATGCTCCCTTTCTTGCCCTTCCTCCACGCTGCCTTATCTATAGTTTTTTCTGTTCCTCCCATGCTTCTCCCTCCTTTCCATTACGTATCAGAAATTTTATGTCACAGAAAACATTCAGCATTTGGTTTCGGGGGATTGGATTACTTGACTTAGCATAATATTCTTCAGCTCCATCTATTTACTTGCATATGCCATGATTTCATTCTATTAAATGATGAGCATTATCCCATTTTGTATAAAAAGAACATTTTCTTCATGAATTCATATTCTGAAGGGCATCACAGCATACTAAAAGAATGCAGCTACAACAATGTTTATACTACCACAGTTTAAAAAATGATTTTAACTATCAGATTATAAATGCTTTTTCTAAAAATCTGATATAAAGGTATAAAAACTCTACATGGTTTCTATTGAACATTGTGGATGTTGAAGGTGTTGAATATTTTCTTATATATTTATCATCAGAAATACTATTATTACTACTAATAGAATGTTTCTAAAATGAAAATATTAAATGGAGAATCCAATAAAGTAATAGCCTTGCCTCATAATGTATTTGGTGTAAGACTTTGTAAATATTATAGTATTTTTTAGGTATAAAACCTTAACTAGATTTCATTTGAATCTTAGCTTTTCACACTTAATAACTTTATAAACTATGATATATCACTTTACTCGGGGATTCTCAGTTTACTTATCTGTCAATCATTCATAATTGCTCTCAGATTTTTCTGGAAAATTTGAACATGCCCAACATTGTTTTCTTTTTCTTTTTAAAAAATATTTATTTATTTATTTATTTTTTAAAGAGAGAGAGAGAATTTTAATTTTAATTTTTTTTTTTTTTTTTTTTTAATTTTTGGTGGACACAACATCTTTGTTTGTATGTGGTGCTGAGAATCAAACCCAGGCCACACACACTCCAGGCGAGCACACTACCTCTCGAGCCACATCCCCAGCCCTGTTTTTTTTTACTTATATGTTATGAAAGAAATTTTTAGAGTTCTCTAAAGTAAAGTAGCCCTGAAAAAAAGCAAACGCTCTATACAATGTAGACATGCAGTGGTCATAACTTTTGAAATCAGAACTACATGAAGCTTGGTTTTGTATACTCCATCATTTCAAGTTTTGTAAACAAGGGATAAGACAATGTTTCTATACCATGAAGAAGACCTCATACCAGGACAGGTACACACTGCAGTCACTTATCCCCATGAAGTCCCAATATCACATCCACTTATCACGTCCACCACATTTGCAAAAAACATCTCATTACATCAAAACTGGTATATGAGATGTAACCTCACTAAAAGTCTCACCAAGCACAAAAAAAAATTGGACACCATACATGGGAGGGAGGAAGCCAGGACCAGATCAAACAGAAACTGCTTGCATTAAGACCTGTAGCCACCTTGGTGATGTAGCTGAACACAAAGAAAAATCAAAGCATGAGTATTGGGGTTTATAGATAAGTGTGCAAAAAGCTTATTTGTTCTAAGGCAAGGAAGCAATGTAAACCATTATTGTAACTATACACTTATAAATCACAATTTTAAACAAAAGGACAGAAAAACAGGCAGAAGTATCAAATTAAAGAATAGGATAGAGTTTTTAAGTCATAACAGAAGACTTGACAATCCTTACCAAAGGGGTGAAGATGTACAGAAATTTTCCTTTATGAAGGTCATTTGTGGAAGGAGTGAGTTTTTCGTTTCTGAAGAAAATTTTGGCAGAAAGTATAGAATAAGAGAAGGAATAGCAAAAGCACAAAGGTCACAGAAGGAAGCTAGAGTCTAGTAAGATGTTCAGTTAAAGGGTTGGGGATATAACTCAGTTGGTAGAGTGCTGGCCTCACATTCACAAGGCCCTGGGTTTAAGCCCCAGTACCCAAAAGAAGTTCAGTTACAAATGTTTATTGTGTTTATCATGATGTCATTTAGAACTATTATTAGTATTATTATTTAAATCAGGAATTGAACCCACAGGTGCTAAACTACTGAGCCAAACCCCAGCTCTTTCTTTCTTTTTTCTTTCTTTCTTTCTTTTTTTTTTTTTTGAGACTTAATCTTGCAGAATTTCTGAGACTGGCTTTGAGCTTGCAATTCTCATGCCTTAGTCTCTACAGCCAACCAAGATTACAGGCATTCACCACCATGCCCAGGTTGGAATTTTTTTAAGTTATTTTATTTTTATATGTCAGGACTTCATCTGACAATGATTGTATTTTCTTTTGCTAATGTTTTGAATAGAATCTGTACCTTATACCACAAATAACCAAAAAACTCACTCTTTATGTAAATATGATATTGTCTTAGTGTGAGTGGAATGACTCTACAGTTCTTTAAGTGACTCCCTAAGTATCATCAAGCATAATGTCAAATCTTTGATATTGTTCCATAAGAAATTTGGAAAAGAATGTGCCACATTAAATATATATTCTAATAAAATTAAAGAGCCTTGAAAAATATGTCCCAGATACTTGTGCTTTAATCCATTATGAGTAATGTTTTAGACTGTATAGTTGAGAAAATAAATGTTGTTTAGAACCCCACATCTCAGAGATTTATTTAATCAATGTTTATTTCCCACTCTAAAAGGTCTAAAGTGAACAAAATCTAATGGTCAGGCAGGTATACTGTGTGACTTACATCTGAGATAGTTTTCAGAACTCTGGGGTTCCTGCATTTCATGGGTTTTAAGAATCATTTTTCCTCTACAATTTGTTAGTATCACAAGAGTACGTGTTTCCATCAAAAATATCAACATTAGTCTCCCAGACTTTAGAAATCTTCACTTTGTGATGGTGTGCTTTGGGAGAGGCATTAGCTTTCAGAATCAGTTTCAGCCTTCAGCACACTTGTTCGTGCTACTTGCCATCTTGAAGTATTTTTTCCAGCAAAAAGTATGCTTAGAGAGTTATTTTGTGTATGGAGACAAACTTGAATTTTTATTTAACTTGCCTCTTGTCTGATTCATGTCTCTTAACCAGTGATGAATTTCTATTAATCATTTTACATGAATAATAAATGTAAAGGCATATTTAATAGAATAAAATTATAAGTAAAAAGACAATGAGCCATTTTGCCTTCATTAGCATTGCCAAATGAGAAAGAAATTTAATGTATTTTAAATATTTGTAATTTAAAATTATTGTACTTAAAATATTATAGCAATACCTTTAAAACTGTTTCTTTATCTTAAAATATATGATTGAAACTTTATAACTTAAAGATTATTTTTTTAAACCTGAACTCAATGAATCACATCTCACCAGGTGCAAAACTCAAAAATGAAGGCAGAGAACTTGTATATTAAGAACAAGATTATTTTTTTTTAAAAAAAATAGATGGCTATTTTAAAATCTGAAAGATAATGTTGAAAAGATCCTTCAGAATGAAAACAGAAGATTAGACAAGGAGATTAAATTTTCCTAACATGATTCTAAAATGAGAGAAATGAGATATGGAAAAGGGGAGACAGAACATGAAAAAATAAAATTCCCTACTGCTGAGTGGGAATGTGAATCTTGAAAGAGTTTTAAGTCTTTCCACAAAGTAAAAAGTGATCATGAATAAAGGTGCCAAACCCACAGTTGTCCCTGTGTTACCACCAGTCTCTCTGTCTAAAGACACAGGAGAAGTTGTTTCATGTTTTTTCAGATAAGATTTAAAACTAAACATACAAGCCAGTCAACCTTTCTTTAAACTATGAGCTAAACATAAAGACCATGGTGTCAATACAGACTTTATATCCTGTGATATTACTGTGTCTGTGTTTTAAACAATTTCATCTGTTGCTTTATGAATTTTTAAAAATGACCGAATTCTGTAATGGAGTCCTTTGTAAATTACCTGATAAATGTTGAATAAGAAAAAGTTATCTACCATATCTAGGAAGGCATTAAAATTAATTAATCTATAGAACTAGAAGTAAAAGTGTCCCAAAAATGAATGTAAATTTGCTAGTTTACATTTAACTTCTGGATTCTTACCATGTATCCATTAAATTATAAGATTTGAAGAAAAATATTTTAAGACAGTTTGTACTATTTATTTGTCTTGGCTAAGGGAAGTCAGACCTCTTAAGACCAACTCCATTCCTCTTTGATATACCCCTAAATGCTGTGTGGTCCTGCACTGGCTTTGGCCTTGTTTTTCAGTTCCTACTCTTCTGTAGCACTTTTTGTTCTGACATTATTTAAATAGTGCTCTCATTCTGGGTGGTTCTACACATTCTGTATTATCAGTAACAAGCACAGGGTAATCATTAATTATTGAAGAAATACGAAGGAAAATTACTTCTAAAAGATAGATAAAGAGAGCTAATTATTTTCTTTAACTTTTTTAAGACCTAAATATAATTACTCAAAAACTTGTTCTTCATTTTTTTTTTTTTTTTGATGTCACACTGGAAAGACATGAGAGAGACACATGGACAGACACAGGGGATGTATAAAATTTTCTGAGGTTAAACCTTGTTGTGCACACCCATTTCTCATGTATTTGCTTAAAATTCTGACTTCTTTTCTCTAATATATAAAATCATTAAGATTTGGTAAATTAGAATGCTTATTAGTTTTGACTTTACATCAAAATTGATTGATATTTTCTTGCCACGCATTTATTTATTTCATGATCCTCAGATTTTTGAGGCTTACTTAATATTCTTATCATCTTTCTCTTATGCTTGCATTACTCAGAGACAGAATTGCTGTATTCTTTCATATGTATTTCTTAAGAGCAAAAACTTCAGAGTATTTGTTTGGGTATCAAAAGTATTTTAAATTAATCTCATGGTAAAACAACTCTAAATACTCCATTCTATGTTTTACATTTTCAAATTGAGGTTTTTTTCAGAGCATATTTTACTGAATATTTGTGTTTCACAATAACAGACTCAGAAATTTCAGTCACTAAAAGCCATTTATTTACTGTTATACGTGCAATTTGGATTTTTAATTTTGTGCAGCTACAATCATATTTGATAATAATAGTTATGATGCTTTCATGAACAAAAGTATATTACAAAAATAGATGTATTTCACTATACCTTAATAAAAATGGACATGTATATGTATCATTATTTAAATGTTTATTTTCACCTCTGGGTATATTTTACCAATATTATTATAAAATAAATCATATAGCATTTATTAATTTATGTTTATTTGGTTGTACCATAGTTATTTATTATGTTATTGTTGTATACATATTACTGGTTAACACATTCTTTTTTTTAAAGAGAGAGAGAGAGAATTTTAATATTTATTTTTTAGTTTTCAGCAGACACACATCTTTGTTTGTATGCGGTGCTGAGGTTCGAACCTGGGCTGCATGCATGCCAGACAAGTGTGCTACTGCTTGAGCCACATCCCCATCCCCAGGTTAATACATTCGTAAAAAGAAAATGCTATTTGATAACCATAGTAATGGAATATTAAAGAGCTTATTAAACTACTCTTTTAATACATATTTTCTTTTATCTTTCTAAAACCTTCTAAAATGTGTAAATGTATAAATATACACATTAAGGAACAAGAGATCCTATGGCAATAAGTAATATATCAAAGAATCAAAACCTGATAAATTCAGTGCTAGAATTAACAGTTTTCCTGAATTGCAGGTCAACGATGTCTCTAATGCAGATAGTAAGCAAAACATTAAAATAACTAAATAACTGTAATTGAAATGATTCAGCAAACTATTTGGCATGACCATATATGGCCTCAATTTTAATCAAATATATATTAGATTTATTTATAATATTTAGGTTAATTTATTCCTTTATTTCCTCTATCTCTTCTTTGAGAAATGACCTCTAGTAAACAGCCTCATTTGGCCTCAGGACATGTGTACAGTAAGAAAAAAAAGTCTCAAGAGTTCTATTATATTCATAATATATTCATATATTCCCAAGGCCTTTCACATACTAGTCAGTCACACACAGCAAGCAATTTGAAAGTTCATGAAGTTTTGCAATATAACATTGTTATCCTTCCAAGCCCTTTCTAAGAATTCTGTGTGATTTATTGAAAACATCAAGGAAAATGAATATGTCTTTTTAAACCCAGAACTTGAAATGACACTGGACTCAAGAGATCAAGTTTATGAAGACAGGAGTTATGTGTTATGGCTTCTGTTTATCTGCAGAAGAGCTGTCAAGGTGAAAGGGGTTGTGTGAGAATGGCCTTAGGCCTGAACCTAAGCAACTCCTGTAATGCCAGATTCATGAGACCCCAATAGACCTCCAGGAGCTGAATCTGATGTAGTCAGACAAGAGTGTTTATTGTAAGCTCAAGCCTGGACTCACAACCATTTCAGATTTAGCGGTCCCAAAGAGTGAGTCTTGACCCTTAATTCATTGAGGATTAATAGATTTTGTGGGATATTGTATGCATCACAACATCACACAGCCAATCATTTCACATCACAGAAAAGTCAAACAACAACTCTTAACATTGATTAGCACATTCATTGGCAGAAACAAGTTGTGTAAGGGTGATTGGTTAGTTCAAGTTGTGGATACTTTTGAACCGATTGGTTTAGGCCATGAGAGGTTGCAAGAGTGTATATGATAAACTTGCCTAATCATGTTACCAATCAACAAAAGTACTGGGAAGGTCACCTGGTGTTTCAGGTATTTTCTGTGTCTCATGTTTTTTGTGGTAGCTAGGGGGTTGCTGTGGGTCCTAACCTAGTTTAACTGTGTCAGGATCACTTGGCATGGAAGATCTCTCCAGTTATTTACAGACAAACAACTCAGCAGGGTTAGTATATGCCTAGGAGCACTCTGAGTTTTTCCATGGACAAGGGTAACTCCTCCTTTTGGACAGGCTTTGCTCTGAAGTGGCTGGTTTCTCAAAAATGGAGTCACATCAGTTTCTCACTCCATTTAAAAAACTCCATTTTGAAACCTGAGGTCATTAATAGAGGTCACTTTTCACCAGGCACACCCACAGAGCCCTCTAATATGGCCTCAGACAAATTACTTGCCCTCACCCTGATAAGCTGAATAAAGCCTCTGGCAGGCTTTCCTCTCCTGATAAGAGTGAAAGGTGAGAATATCAGGATGGAGACCACCAGACCAGATATTTCTGACCTCAGGGTAAATGAGAATTCTGGTGGCACCTGGTAATTACAAGGTGTGGTAAAAAATAAAAAATAAAAACAAAATTTAGTATAAAAAATAGAGCTAAAAACAGGGATTTAGCCAGCCTAAACGAGTATGTACTCCAGCTGGAGAGCCTGATGAGGTCCTACACTGACATCCCATCACTTGCCATCATTTTCCTATTCTCTGTGTGATCCTCACTGCTCTCAAACTCTACCACCTTGTCTGGACCTTTGTGTGAGCTGCAACTTCTCCCTGTGACCCTCTCCTCAACTGGTCGTCTATTCCCCACCAGAAAAAGCCTGTTTTGCTTTAGGACCTGATCACTGCTGTTGAGTGAGTGTGAATCTGCAGGACATAAAGCCTAAGGCTTGAGAGTTTTGAACTTAGCATTCAGAGGAAATGTCTGTCACTAGCCTGTCATGATTAAATCTGTTTTGCAATGTTCAGAATTAATCTAATATTGTTTTCTGGGAATTAATTAATCTAGAATTGCTTGGTGTTATTTGATTATCTCCACTGCAGGGCCGATCATTAAGGATTGTTGTTTTCTTCATTAGGAACCTATAGAGTAAAGTTGTATTAAGAATTTGAGTGAATAAAGAATTGAAAGGGGCAGAAATGCATGGACATTCTTTATTTCTCCCCTTGACTGCAATGCCACAAGTTTGCTCCCTGGCAAAATGTTGTTATCATTTTTAAAGTATTAAATTAAGGAATTCTTATCACTAAAGATTATTATTATCTTCAATTCTAAATGTTGACTTTACTTTTGGCATTATCTCTGTCCTTTGACTGTTATTGTTACGGCTATTTACTGGTAATGAGGCCTTGCTTTCCCAATGCTGAAGTATAACACCAGAGAAGCACATCAAGGCAAGTTTAGAGTGGAAAGTTGAAGCTTTATTAAAGGACAGCAGAAAAGACTTCTCCCTGGAGGAAGAGGGGGACCCAATGAAGTGGTACCCCCTTTCTCCACAGAAAAGTCCACTTCACCATGGCTGATTTGGGGACTGTCAGCCAAAGAGTCTCTGCAAAAGAGTTCAATGTAGATAAACTTTCTATTTTTGTGTTGCCCTGTTTACTTGGCCACTGGCCAAGGTGCTGGACACCCCCTTACTATTTTCACAAATATATCCAGTATAGTACTTTGAAGAAATTGCAAACAAGGCCTCTGGCCTTGAGTTGGGCTTCACAGAGATGTCTACATTTTTAAGATAAGTTACAAATTGGCTCCATGGTAACAGCTGGCAGAGGGAAGAAGAAAGGGAAGAAGAAGTTCTCCTCTTTTCAAGTGTTGTCATTGAAGTGTTAACTTGCCCAGAACAGTGTAAGAAAAAGCTGCTTTTATGTGAACTTCTGCAGACTGTAAACTTCTGAGCCCCTCTACTTACATGCTGGGTATAAAACTCTGAAACTCCCTGAACTTGGAGGGATTGATTGATAACAGCAAAAGCTGTGCTTTCTGAACCTGGATGCAGCCAAATGAAACTGTTTCTTTCTCTCGTCAGTGCCTTGCTTCATTTGTCCCTACAACAAACTGGGACACAGCACTGGAAGGACTACTGTCACATGTGATGAGTCAGGTTTTGCAAGAGAAAACACCAACTGGGCTGCTATCCCATACATCTTTCCCACTTAGAGTAGCAATCTGACTCTGATTATCACCTTCAAACCTCTCCCCAAAACAAGAGGCCTTTACATATAAGGGTCTGCTGACTGTCCCATGTCAGTCACATGTTATTTGGAAGCCAATGACAGATCCACATGGATCCACCACAGATGTTTTATCAGACACCTGCACTCCACTGCTCCAAGGCCAGTTCCCAGGAGGCTCCAACTCAATGGCATCTCTGTTCTACACCATTTTCATGAATTCCAGTCAATAAAGAAACTATCTGGTTCAGTCATGATGAGCAACAGGAGATCGGATGGATCTCCAGTTCAGAAATTCCTGGTGATGAGAATTTCAAATATTTCACTGTATTGGTCTAGACATCATTCAAGGATGAAGTAGGTGGCACTGTGGGTCTCAATTCTTTCAGGAACCATTAGGTGTGAGAAAACTCCATTCAAAGAATAATATATATGAGAGAAAGAGAGAGAGAGAGAGAGAGAGAGAGAGAGAGAGAGAGAGAGAGAGAAATATATATTAAAGACATGTAAAAGGAGCAATAGATATGCAAATTCAAATTCTTAATGGAATATATATCATTCAAAGATCTCAAAATTATTTATTTGACTTTACATAGGGTTATGTATAAACTTGTTCAAATATGGAGCTCACCATTGGTTGAACTTTCAGTTCCCGTGGGGTTTGGTGGAAGTGATCTGTTCATGGAATTTGTATTTGCCAAAGTCAGAATACTCACATGAATGTACCTGTGATAGCAGGAAGGGCAATCTATATGTATATAACAATACATGTTCTTACCCAACCTACAGAGAAAGGGAATCCATAAGTTATATATTTGTTAAATTTGATGATACATGGAGAAGCATTAGAATGAAAATGTGACTAGTGATATAACACATTCCCTTGATAAAGCAAAAGGAAAATCAAAATACACAATTCCTCCTATGAACTTTCTGCATTTCTCTATTTTAGGTTTGCTTTTATGCATATGTTAGGATTAGTACTCAGAGTCTACTAGGGTATGGGTTAGGGTCAGAGATTCAATACTTCAAAGAGAAAATATTAAAATCAATCCAATGTGTATATGAACATGTGCTACACAAGATCACCTCCCACTGTCATCCAGAAAAATGCCTTGACATTACCATCACCCCAAGTTATACACAATTAGAGGGAGAAGAAGAAGAATATCTGTGAATACATACTGGAATGGAAAATGCTCAGCAGTTCACAACCTTGTAGGTGGCAGAGGAGATTACAGTGACTGAGCCTTTAATCTCTCCTACTCTTGGTTGTGCCCTTCCAAAACCTGATCTCAGGTAGTATTTTACTGAGTCTCTGGAAACAAAGAATTGAGAAACAGAATGCATTAGTGGAAAGCTTTCCAGCACTCATCCTGGTGAATATATAAATAGACTGCTGCTTGCTTTGCAGATGGGAAAGACCTACTATGTTCCTAAGTTCCTGTATTTTTCCTGAATTTTGGCCACTCTCCAGAATGGGCTTGTGGTTTTGTGTCCAAGATATGTACCAGCTCCAAGCTCTGTGAAATGGCCATTTCCTGGATTGTTGAAAGGAATGTCAAGCATCTTAGAAAACTCAGAAATCAGTGTGACCGGTAAGGGTCTCAGTGGAGAAACCCTGCTTGGCTAGATAGCAAGTCAAGTAGCATCATCAGGAGCTGTCAGTGCCATAGTGTACATCTTGTGCAGAAGTCTGTCCCCCAGCTGTGTTCTTACCTATTGTTCAATTCCCCTGCAAGTAAGGAAGGTCTTTGCCTCAGGCCACACCTTTGTGAAGCCTCAAGAAAACAGTTTCAAAATGGAAATTAAGGGGCCTCACCTGTGGTTTTTTGGTAAAGTGCTTTGTGAAGGGATGTGTCTGAATCAACCTCTTGGCACTGGGTGAGGCTGTGGCTTAGATTCTCAGCACCCCATGAAACTAAATTAAGATCCTATATGTCCATCCAAAACTAAAATTACAGAAAAGAACAGTAATTTTGGATTAAGTCTTTCACCTCTTTCTGGTAAGGCTCCTGACCTCCATTTAGTTTGAAAAGGGATTTATTCATCAAATGAGGTGTTCCAAGCCCTGAAGTAGCTAGCATATAAGTGGTTGTGTTTTCTGCCTTGGACTTTGAATAGCTGGGATAATAGGTATACACCATATCATTACACATAAAGAATCTACCCCCAGCAGTCAGTAGGCTTCTAATTTGAGAAGTAGGGCAGTATTAAACAAATTCTTCTACTTAATCTCATCTAAAATTAGTCAAGTTCCCAATGAAGCTACAGAAACAAAATTTCTATCAATATTCTCTATTGATAGAAATTTTTATTTGCCAAACTCAGTTGTAGTCATATCCTATGGAGTGATAGTCATATTCTATCACTAACTTTAGCATCCCAGATCTGGTCTCTTTATTTGTCAAAGCCAGCTCCCCAGTTCCTTCTCTGCCTCAAGGCGTCCCATTCCCATGGGTGAGCCCACTGCCCCTTATTTAAGGCAGTGTACTCTCACTTCAGTAACTCCTCATGCTCTGTCTAGTGAGTGTCTCCTTCAATTATCTGTTCACAAAAAGAACCTTGAACTACAAACCTTGTCATTGCATCCATCTTGCAAGAAAATCTTTCATGATTAGAAGTTGAAAACAACTAGAAATAGAAGAAAGAAAAACAGCTGGATGATATAGTGTATACCTGTGATCCCAGCTATTCAAAGTCCAAGTCAGAAAACACATAAGTTCTAAACCACCCTGAACCCCTTGACCAGATTCTGTCTCAACATTTTTAAAAGGGTCAGGATTTAATTCTGTTGCTGGGAGTATGCATGTCTAGTATATGTGAGACCATGAATGCAATTCTTGATACTGAAAAAAATGAAAAATGCAAACAACAACAAAATAAAGATCACACATGAGAAATTACCTTCTAATACATTAACTAATCAAAAAAACAAAATATTTTCTTCCCAAAATGGAAAGAAGACAATTTTACATGCTTTCACTTGTTCTATTTAACATATTAGAAATCCTGGTCAGATCAATCTGAAAGAAGTACAGGCAGAGGGCATGCCAAATGGAAAGGTAGAAGTATAAAAACCTCTGTTTATCAGTGAGATAAAGTTATATCTGGAGAATCTCAAGATTCCAAGAAAATAATCACCACAATGAATAAATTCAGCAAAGGTGCCAATACAAAAACCCCACACACACAAACTGTGTTTCTATACACTAATAATAAATATTTATATATATGAAAAGAAAATCAAGAAAACAATTTCATCTGACAAGTAAAATAAAATGTAATACTACACCCAATGTATTACTACCCAATCAAGTAGATCAAACGTGAAGACTTTAAAACAAGCAATGAAACTTAGAATAACAACAAAAAGTGAAAGATATCAAATGATCATGGGCAGGAACACTTAAACTTGTTAACATATCAACACTATCCAAAGAAATCTACAGTTTCTGTTCCATCCCTAAAAAAATTCCAAACTTCTTTTTTTCATGAATACCATTTTTATTTCATGTTTTTATTTACTCATATTCGTTTTACATGAGAGTAGAGAATATTTTGATTTATTCATAAAAACATGGAATGGATCTTATTCTAATTAAGATCCCAGTCTTGTTGTACGTGATGCAGAAATTATTCATTGCAAAAATTTAAAATTCCATCCTAAAATGATAGGGAATGTGAAAACAACCAACTTCAGGAACATTTTGAACAAGAACAAAATTGGTGGTCTAACCTGTCATAATTTCAAGACTCCATGTTATAAATTTACCAGTCATACAAATACAAAATATAGAAATGTTGATTAATAAAACAGGGTAAGAAATTCAGAAATGAAAGAAAATAAGTTCTCAAGTGATTTCTGTCAATAGCATTCCACGGAAATTGACAGTATTTTCCACAAATACTGTTGAGAAGACTGAAATCATAGCAACACATGAAACAAGGAAGTTGGGCCCTTATCTGACACCATGGACTTAAATTAACTCAACATAAATAGGGGACCTAAATGTAAGATCTGAAATATAAAACTCATAACACACAATAGAAAAAGCCCATGACAAGGGATTTTGACAGAGACTTTTTGAACAGCACATCAAAAGCACAGGCACCAAAAGGAAGAAACAAACTGAACTACATCAACCCGAAAACTTTGATTCATCAATGGACACATTCATTAGTGAAAAGATGACTCACTAAATGCAAGAAAGCATTTGAAAATTATATTTGTGATTAGAATTTAAGATCTATGATATAAAGAGCCCTTATACCTCAATAAGAAGAAAACAGCAAATCAATATTAAAATGGGAAAAGGACTTGCACAGATATTTCTCCAAAGAAGATATGCAAATGGCTGAGAAGCACATCGGAAGATGTTCAATATCAATACTAAGTGGAGAAATCAAAATCAAAATCAAAATCAAAATGAGATCCAGCTTCAAACACAAGATGAAACAGAAAGAAACAGAAAACAGAAAAATCCCTGATCGGCTCCCATTCTCCAGTCCAGGAACAAAGAGGCACATCCACCCACCACCACAACTAAAACAGAAAACACCAGTGCTGCTGAGAATGTGATGGAGCCAGAACCCTAGTGGGTTAGAATGCAAAGTAGTGCAGGCTCTATGGGAAACTGATTGGTGGTTCCCCAAATTATCAAAAGGATCATTCAAATGACCATTCAATTCTACTTCTTTTGAAGAGATATTTATATGCTTGTAATTACTACAGGGTTATTTATTATACTCAAGGGTACATTGAGGAAGAATCTTTTTATTTTTAGCTGTGCATTATAGTTATACAAAAGCATGGAATATAGTTTGTTCCAATTCAGTCTCGAGAACTTGCCCTTTCCCTCCCTTCCTCCCTGACCCAGTTTCCTTTCTTCTTCTATACTGGTCTTCCATCCATGTATTTATAATTTTCTTAACTCGTGCTTTACAGATATACATAAAGATAAAACTCACTGTGGTCTCTTCATATATGTATATAGGATAGTATGGTCAATTTCATTCTACAATTTTGCCCTTTTCCTATCCCAAGGAAAAATTTGTTTTTTACATGTAGCACATGATGAAGTATTACTTGGTCTAAAAAACAAAGAAAATCCTGACCGATAGTAGAGTAGGGATGGACCTTGAGAATACATACTGTATGATCCTACTTATATGAAGTACAGTACACAGAATAATTAAAATAATACAGAAAGGAGAATGGTGACTTCTTGGAGCATGAGGGAAATTGATGATTACTGTCTAACAAATGAGCTTCAATTTTGCAAGATGAGAAAAGTTTTGTGGCTGCATGCTGGTTTCCAAAAATGGAAAAAATAAGTGTAATGAACACCACTGATGTGCTTTCCCAAATAGCTGACATGGCAAAACTTTG
The DNA here is from genome assembly GCF_048772815.1 of Callospermophilus lateralis. Classification (NCBI taxonomy): domain Eukaryota; kingdom Metazoa; phylum Chordata; class Mammalia; order Rodentia; family Sciuridae; genus Callospermophilus; species Callospermophilus lateralis. The sequence goes on from NW_027514929.1 coordinate 60,614, forward strand.
CTGTGAATATTTGAAAATGTATATAAAATTAAACTCATTCGGCTTATTTCCACACAAACAAAAACCAAGTAAATTCTCCACTAGTAGAAACTTATTAAAAGGAAGTTCTCTATGAGTAGAAATGTGAAAGGATCATTCAGGTTGAAAGGATGAATCACTCTCTTGGTCATGAAAAGAAAAAAAGAATACAATGAGGGTAGCTCCACAGGAAAATTTAAAATAAGTATTATTGTACAATCAATTCTTAACTCCTCTCCTAATCTGACTGAGGTGCAGTGGTGTAATAATTATAGAGCTTGTGATGTTTCCAGAGATGCACACCATGAGGCCAGTCATGTGCACATATGGGCCTAGGACACCACCAAGCTGGGAGGGCCAGTGGAGACTTGGTCTTAGGGTCTCTGTCTTTGTCTTGGCAGAGGGAAAAATGCAAGGGAGGATGCAACATGTGGGCAAACAAACAACTCTCTCAACAATTGTCCTTGAATCTGTGAAACTCCTGGCAGTTTTCTTCCAGAGTCAGTCCCTTTGAATCACAATGGCCATACCTTACATCTTGGAGAAAAAGGTCCCCCCACCACTCCTGAGGGACCATCCCTGATCAGCTCCCATCCACCAGCCCAGGATCCAAGAGGCACATCAACTCACCACCACAAGTAATGTAGACAGATGTCAGATAAGAATGAGAACGCAGAAATCACTGTTGGAGCTCCAGATCAACAGGAACAAGCATTAGTGCTCTTGGGAAAGGCTTGCCATAACCAATGTGTTTCTGCCATCCCTTACGGCCACAGATGCACACATGCCACCCAGCCACAGAGACCTGTGAACACCTCTTGCTGAGGCACATACATGGAAAGATGCACACTCATTAAAACCCCTTCCACCACAGATATCATTAAAACACCTCACATTTAGAAACAGGTGCATGACCCACAACTCACTGCCATCCCAACAAAAACTCAGATGCATAAATCACCTTTATCCCTGCTTTCCCCGAATACACACACCACCACTTCCTTTCTAAAAAACTATACTCATACCCACAAATACACATGCCTGTTATCACCCAGGTACTGACGGACATGCAATTATAATGTATACTTTCCAAATGCAGGCTTATACATTCCTATATACTCTACACTTCCTGAAGGCATGCACATGATATAAACAAACACTGAGTATTCATGCACCCAGAAATACAACATACAACCCCCCTACACACACACACACACACACACACACACAATAAACCCTATTTGTTACCAGAAGTCACATAAACAAAACCCTAAGTACTCTGGAAAATCTCACAGACTTGATCCTCTCATCAGAAATACAATATACATAAAAATCTCTTTGAACTTCCCCAAGATTGAGTGGAACCAGAAATACCCTGATTACAAAAATGTAACATTCTTAACCCTAAATGACACAGGTACAACCACCCACATACACACATAAACATGAGTCCATATTCCCAGAATCACTTGATACTCAAACACCAACTCTGAAAAACACATAAATTTTCCCAACCCTCTCCAAATGTACACAACAATGATGTCACCTACAATCTACTCATTGTCATTTCCCAAATACATACATAACACATGTGTGGCCTTAATACACGTATTTTACCCTGCACTCTAATCTCACACCCTTCCCTAAATAAAAAATTAAATTAAATTAAAAAATCAATATTTTGTGAATATCAAAAAGTATTCACCAAAATACTCCATTCAAACACTCTTCTTAATGATTATTCACAAGTCCCACCATGACATAATAACCCATATACACTGTCAGTACCCAATCCTCCTAACTTGTATTCCCATATAAATATAACTTCTATATTATCTCAGTGGAAACACACACTACCCATCTACTGTTTGAGAATGAATACTCAGGCATCACACTTCCTAAATACATTCACAGTCCTAGATTATACAAGTCTGGGAACACACGTGTCCATCTGAATCTACAAATCCACAGTACTCCCAAAGACCCAAAGTACATGCAGTCAGTCTCTCACTATTAAAGGGCACAGAACTCACTATTAATATACAAAACTGCTCATTCTTTCTGATATACTCAGTTAACAGCACACAACACTGTGGAGCTCTGAAAATCCTCAATAGCATAAACTTCCTATCTTCCAGCTGCCTGAGTGTAAACCCTGAGTTCCTCATGCCCAAATTAAAACAAATGCACAGCAAAACCCAAACAATTCCAATCAAAAACCTTACTTACAAACTCTCACACATATTCCAGTCGCCTCCATGAAACACTTAAAATAGACATGAAGTAGGACTGAAGAGGCTGGATACCACAGGAATTTTCAGAAAGCAGGTTTATTGGCTGTTGCCAACCAGTCCAGAGTGTGGCTCATGCATGAAACATTCTAGGGACAGATAATTTCAAAATATTTTGAATTTATGTCCCATGGGGGAAAAGGGCTTGAAGATTCACTTGACAAGTGTTTTTCATTCCATTCTCTAGGCCAGACAGAGGTTTCACACGTATTTACCAAAAAAAAAAAAAAAAAAAAAAAAAAAAAATTGGCATTTACAAGAAATAGGAAGCTACCAACCACAGTAATCTTTGCATACTTGCTGCTGATCTGACAAGAGAAGAAGCTTAATTATGGCAAGGGTCTTTTGGTTGAGAGTATCTGGTGTGCTTCAGATACACATATCTTCAGACCACACATCAATCAGTATCACCCAAAAAGCAATCACACAAACACTCCCTAAGTAACTGAATGGAGCAAACAAATTACTTATTAACATGACAACAATTTGTATTCTCAAAAGAAAACATTTACAATCACCTCTATGTTGCAAACATGCACATACACAGAATGCCTCAGAATATGAAGTTCAACAACAAATCTCAGATGTACAGACACTGCTAACTCCTCCTACATACTCATAAAAGACACCCCTCCATTCCCAAGAATTACATGATCATCTCAAAGCCCTAAACAAGAAAATACACAGCAGTCCACTTGAGACATTATCAACAGAATCTATACACATCTATGTGCCACATATACATAATTCCAAACACCCCAACATACCCCATGATTCCATTCTCTCCAAATCTCTGAACACCAAAGATTATGTCCCTAAATTCTGACCTAGACATCATGAACATACACATACATTCTAAAATCTGAAAATGCACAGATCCAACACATAATAGTAAGACAACATCCTAACTCCTCTCAAACGCATTCACAATAGTCCACAATGCAAACAAAACCTACAGATGCACCACTAAAACCCTAAACACATGTCCTGCCAGAAAGGTACTCAGCCAACAATAACCAAAGAAATCACTCAGAAAATATTTACACACGACAACCAAACAGTCCCACAGAGGAGAAATTATTGTGTCTTTTTTCATATGCTTTCCATACTTATACACATGAAACACATGAAAGCACAAAGTCCTGGTGCTAGAGGGACAAGTTCTTGTGTTCTCTCTCTCTCTGTCTGTCTCTCTCTCTCTCTCTCTCTCTCTCTCTCTCTCTCTGTCACACACACACACACACACACACACACACACACAAACAAACACGCACACACATATACAGAACATTACATACATAATCTGAACACTGAAACACCCAGTTCAAGGATTTATCTTGTGGGCCCTGCACACAGAGGTAGAGGGGTGAAGATGCAGATTTCAGGCACATACCTTGCTGTTGAAAATGTAAGAAAATATAAAAGTGCAATGGAGAGAGCACATTCTCTCCTATAAAACTGAAAGGTACTTGCCAGCCACTCAATAACTCCTCAATATAGAGAAAACTCTTCAAATAATAAGAGAGTACTCTCAGATAATGCTTCTGGAGATGAAGGTACTCTGGGACATTTAAGGGGTTTCTAAAAGAGAGAATCACCCCAAATAGATTCTTTTGAGTATCTACCATCAGCCCAGATGGATGTCTTCTAGCTAGAGAGCAAGACCATTGTGCAATGTGTGTTCCAATGCCAGGGCTAGGCTTGTTCACCTGGGCTCCCCCCTAAGCCACATCAGCTCCAATTTCTGAATGGGGTCTGCAGTGTTCTCACACAAGAGACCTTTGGCATCATTACATGCCCAAATTCTAACCTGAAGATATTACTGGCATGTTTGTTGGTCAAAAAATTAGTGAGTAAATTGTCAGCTTTTCTGTGTTACCTTCAGACAGAAGAGGTGAATCTGGTTAGAGGAAGGTCTGGGGCCTCTTATATTTTGGACAGCAGCTCTCCTAATCACTTTCCAAACCAGTGATAATATACCTGAGATCACCACATTCAAAGGTGCAGAGATTTATTTTGGCTCATGGTTTCAGAGATTAGAGTCCATGGTCACTTGGCCCTCTTACCTCTGGACCTGTAGCAAAGCAGAACATCTGGCCAAGAGTGTATGGCATAGGAAAACTGACCACCTCATGGCTGCTGGGAGGCAGAGAGAGACAGAGACAGAAGTGCATTAGGGTCCCAGTACCCCGTCAGTGGCACATCCTCAATGAGGTAATTTTCATCAAATGGGCCCCAGTTTCCACAAGCTTCCAACACCTCCCAATAATGACTTCAGCTTGGAACCATATATTTAAGAGTGAGCTTTTGAGAAACACCAAATGTTAATGCTAGAACATCTACCCCTTGTCCCCAAAAGCTCATGTCTGTCTCACAGCAATAAATAATTAGAAATAAATAAATAAACAAGCATTTGGACTCCAAGAGTCCACAAATATCAACAGTGCATTCTCAATAGTTTTTGCCCAAAGTCTCTTCTGAGACTCAAGGGAACACAGTGACGCTGAACCCTGAATTGAACGTTTTTTTTTTCTGCCATTCTCTTCTTTCTAATTCATGAGTATAGCTTTCTTTTTTCCCCACACCCTCAACCCTATCTTAATGACTAACCATAGAGTCAGTTAAAAGCACGAAAGTCAGTTAAAAGGGCCCTTGCACTGGGCACCTTACTATGTCACAGGAAATGTCCAAATTAAAAGGTATTGTCAGAAGTGTACAGAAGACACTGACTAGGAGGGAAACCAGACACACACACACCTTCAGAATTGCAAGCATATAAAAAATCACATTATCTTAGATTCACAGGTCTGGGATGTGTCAGGGTCCACTGGACCCAGATATAACCCACAGAATCCCACCTTCTTTAAATAACAGTTTTTTAAGAGAGAGAGAGAGAGAGAGAGAGAGAGAGAGAGAGAGAGAGAGAGAGAATTTTCTAATATTTATTTATTAGTGTTGGGCAGACAAAACATCTTTATTTTTATGTGGTGCTGAGGATCAAACCTAGCACTGCACACATGCCAGGCGAGTGCGCTACCACTTGAGCCACATCCCCAGCTCCTTAGTGACATCTATTTTTAGTTGTCTATCAATATTTATTGATTTATATATGGTTCTAAGAATTGACCCCTGTGCCTCACACATGCCAGGCAAGCTCTCTACCACTGAGCCATGACTCCAGACCCCTCTGAAGGACAGTCTGTCAACACTAGTAACCTGTGCTTGTGTCCACCTGCCCAAGACTGCGAGAACAATTCCACATTACACACTGTATACACTTTCACTCAGCAGTACTAAGCAAGATGAAACCAGGAGCTAGCCATTCATCTCTGAAATGCTGAATTGTTGCCAATGAAGCCTTTTCCTCTCCCACCTCTCTGCCTCTTCAGTTACTGACTTTCATGAGTGGAAGCAAACCAGCAGAATCAAACCTTTTGTAGCTGCATTGGCTGCAATCCTCATTAATAATCAAAAAAAAGTTAACACATTTCAAAGATACATCTACGCAGGGGAAACACAACTAACCCCAAAGGGAAGAAGAGGACAGCAGTAAGGAGAAGACTGACAAAGCACAGCAGGGCACACGTTAAGTCTAGTGCTCCATTAAGTCTAGTGCTCCAGGTGTGAAACTAGGGCACCTGATGGTGTAATATGGGTGCCCTAGAGCTTGAGCATCCTTACCCCTCCAGCTTGGTCTGATGTGGGACCACTCCCTAGAGCTTCTGTGCTCACTGACTTTCACTTACCTGAGCAGGGGTTCATAGGCCTGCCACTGCTAACTTCCACCACAACACTGGCTCCACTCTCATAGTTTGATAAATCACTGTTTCTGGGGTTACTGGGTTGCACTCTGAATGTGATATGCACATCCTGTTCACCAGCGTTTCCTCTGAAGTATGAATGCAAACCTTCACAACCCCTCAACTCTTCACTCTGTAAGCCTGATAACCAGCATCATATGGACAATAACAAGGTCAGCTGAGAATGAGGACAGTAGCCAGACCCACCTAGACCATGGCCTCTGTTAGCCCGTATGATGTTAGTTACACAGCAAAATGAATCTGGACATAGGATTCTGAGGCTGCCTTTTGCACGCAGGGCACCCTGATAATCTCTCCACAAGTCATTGAGCCTGCTAAGGGTGGTGTCCTTCCCATTCCTGAGACGTCGAAAGGTGGCTTCTGTGTAATGGAACTAATCTCTTTACCAACCACACCATCTTTGGCCCCAACATTACAAAGTTTTCATTTCTGGAAAACCTGCAAGTATTTTAAATCTTTCTACCCTGGCTTTTGCTCCTGATCCCCATGGTATATCAGGCTGAAAGCAGAAAAATATACCCGGGCCATATCTCAAATGCTGTACTGCCTTTAATATTCCCTGCTGGATAAATTAGTCTGTGTTTTAGTTGCCTTTTACATCACTGTGACCAAAAAAATCTAACAACAACAATTAGAGCAGGACAAGTTTATGTAGCTCATAGTTTCAGGTCTCACTCCACTGACCACCAACTGCATAGCTCTGGGGCCATGTTGAGGCAGAACATAGTGGGGGAAGTGTAGGGAGTGGGAAAGCAGCTCAGCATATGGCAATGAAGAAGCAGAGAGAGAACTCTGCTCACCAGGGACAAACTATGAACCCTGGATCAGTTTCCTCCACTTGATCCTCCTCTTTGTCCTCAGCCTGGGCGGGCTTATCTATCTGCCTGTGGTTGACTGGGAAGGCGAGAACAGGCCCATGGTGTGGCTTAACCTTTGTATTAGACCGCCTTGGGCCAGCTTGGGTTGACTCTGTGCCTAAGGCTAATGAGCGGAGCTCAGAGTCAAGGCATCTTAATTCTTTTAAAAGTTGGATCTGTTCCCGTCTATGTTGGAGAGACTTGCGCAAGGGAGCCAGGTTAGGCAAGGTAAGTGGAGAAAAAATATCTGATGGGGCAGTTGGCGCCTGAAGGGCCAGAGCACAAAAGGCAGGAGGGATATAGGAGGGAGGTGGATGGGTAAGTCCTATAGGCTGTGGCAGGGTCCTGAGGGTGGCGGGTCTTGTGAATGGTAGTGAGCTGCTTCCTTCTCCAAGGTAGCCTCTTCCCCAGGTGTCAATGTGTCTCTGGGATTTAAAACTGGATAAAGGCGGTTGGTAGCTGTTGCAGCCTTATTCATTAGGGTGGGATTTTGAGTGCATCCAAGAAGGTTCCCAGGGTCCTGGGGAAACTGAGAAGGATCTATGTCTATACTAACTGAAGGGCATGCCTATGGGGGACGAGAGGGATGTGAGGTCTTTTGCATAGCCTCTTCCCCAATCCTGACAAGTTTTAAGGTACCATTGTCAAAGGGTGAATTTTTAAGAATTTCATTTTGTTCCAGTAAGAAAAGGTGGGAACAGGCACCTTTTCTTGGCCAAAGGATTCATAATAATCTTTTAAACAGTCTCCTACTCTAAGCCATCTTTTACCATCAATGGTCTCTTCAAGGGGAAACCACGGACACAATTCTCCTATGTATGAAAAGAATAATTTTAAGTCCTTTTTCTTAACACGTGCCACTCGTGTCTTGAGGGCCTCCTTGAGGCCTGACAAAAACAAATCATGTGACGAAACTGCTTGTCCCATGGTGGGTCATTCACTGTGCGTCGTCCCCACTCTCTTCCTGGATCTGTTTCTCCGTCGTGTCTTCCAAGGCGATCGCGAGCTCCGCTTGGCCAAGTCTCCCTGGAGGACGGCGTTCCTTCTCAGTCAAAGGCTCGAGCCCCAATTTTTGGGCGCCAAATGTTCTGACCCGCAGGACACATCAACGTATGCAGTGAACCTAGGTGGGGAGGAATGAAGGGACAAGAGACATGAAGGATGACAGCAAGACAGGAGTTCTGATCAAGCTGCAAACTTTTATTTTTCACACAGGGGTATTTATATGCTGGGGATGGGGAAGCTCTCTAAACAGCAATTGCTGGATGTGGGTGGTAAAACTGCCAGCTGCAAGATTTCTGATGATCCTGATAACCACAGGATGTTCGAGGGAGATAGGTAGCTGCAGGATGTCTCCCAGGCAGGATGTCTCCCAGGAGGCTGATCTTGTAAATGTCATTCTATTCTTTGAAGGAGAATTACCTTCTAGCCCCTGACACCATACCTCCCACAAAAAAGAAAATGCATTAACAGAAAAGAGTTCACACTGATCCTTCCTGAATTCCCCACCCCACTCCACCCACAACATCCAAAAATGGCCTTAATAGTCATTGCAGCCACGTTGATGCAGCACCTCCTATGTGCTAGGGACTGCTCTGCATAAATAAACCCCAGGAGACACACCAGTGTCTCCATTTAAGAAAGAAACTGAGGCAAAGAGAGATTTATTAACTTACCAATGATCACACAGCTCAAAAGAGGCCCATAGGGGTTTTAAACCCGGGCCATTTGGTTTTACTCCAGACCCCTCAGACCAAAGATGCAGTAAGTGGGAGGAGAACATCAGACATATGATCCACCTATGGCAGGAGGAGACTTGGGTGAGTGGAGCCTTCTGTGACACAGACAGTGTCCCCTCTCGGGGGATGCCTTACCTGGTCCTGAGAGGCCCACTCAGCCTGGGGAAGAAGAGAGCCCCCTGCAAGCCTTTTGGTTTAAGAGAATGTTCACTTACCTGAGCTGCAATGTCTCCACTGCTCTGAGGAGTTGGGGCCACGTCCTGTCAGAGATCCTTAAAGGTGACCTCATTTTAAGGAAACAAGCCTGTGGCCAATTGTCCGAGATTGACTAAGTCAGGGGCCAGCACAGGCAGCCAGCAGAGGGGACACCATTGAAGAGATGAGCCGGAGCAGGGTCCAGGGGCCTGGAGCACGGCCTGGGCACGGCCCAGTGGCTCCCAGCTGACATCCTCCCTGTCCGGGAGATCCTGGAAACTGCCTTCATGGTGATTTTCAGGTGCATGCATGGGAGGCCCTACTTGCTCCAGCTTCAGGGTAGGACAGGGAAGATTTCAGGCCTCATCAGATTATGGGCATGAGCAGGATGGTGGCCAGCAGGGGAAGACATCAAGGGCCTCCATCTCACAGCAGTTTATGCATTGTTTGTTGAGCCACTACCATGCATCATATGGATGTAGCTGGAAAGTGGATTTTTAGCATGTGTAAAGGACCTGAGGCAGCAGTGGGCTTGGTACATTTGAGGCTGTGTGGGGAGTTGAGGATGGCCTGAGCCAGGATGTGCCTGGGGATAGCTGAACGAGATGAGGCAGTTTGGGAACTGATTGACTTCTTTCCCTTGTGCTCCACCTGTCGAACAAGCAAGGCACAGAGATGAAGATCTTTCACATGACAGATGAAGAGTCTGAAGGTCAGAGTGGTAAAGGCATTTTCAGGTCCCGAAGGTTACACATGGTGGAGTTGGAATTCTCACCCAGATCTGCCTCTAGAGCAGTTTATGTGTCCCTTCTAGCATGACTTTCTGACAAGTCCAGATGCACCCAAACTCAACCTCCTGTATCTGGTTTGAAGAGTCTCAGGTACATGAGTCATATAAGGCCTTGATAAGTCCTTCTGCAAAGGAAGTTTCTAATATTTCTTTAACCCAGCACTTGCAACGTTCATTTGAACATAAGATCCTTATAAATGTGACTAGAATGAAGACATTTCAGAAGTGACCTTGGGATACACTGGTCTTGGTAACCCACAGAAGTCTCAAGTGGTCTTCCTGATCTTGGGGAAGAGAATTCTGGGTATATTTTGGAGACTCAATAAGATGGTGAAGGGATGGAGAGAGATTCAAAGGTCTAATGGGGGTATTTCAGAGCGGGAAGGGATCCCTAGAAGGACCCTAAGTGGGACTCTCGAGAGATTTCCTCCCTCGCTTCAGAGAAAAGTACCAGGGCCCATGAGGGTAGGATAGGAGTTGGAGACTGTACCTGAGGTGGGCCATCTTGGTCGGGAGTGAGCTCCCCACCACCAGCAGTGTGCAATTAGAAACTGTTGCATTACACTGCTGAAGGTCACTTGCTCTAGGATTCTGGGCTTCGGGGTAAAGAAAGCCACCCCACCTGGGCCATGCTCAGTCCCCCCTTCTCTCCAGAGTGGGCACAAACAAGCCAGACATGGCACATTCATGACATTAGGAAAATCTTTATAAATAAAATAGTTACTATGAAAGCTGATGAGCTCTCCACAGTCCATCTCCTCTCAACAGGAATAATGCCAAGCCCGTGATTCCAGTGTCACCTCCCGCCATCGACTAGAGGAAACCCTCATTTTAAGAAGTATAACAAGAAAAGTGAATGACAGTCTATTGACATTTTAAAAAGTGTGTGAGCAGTGGGGACATGACTGGCTGGAGAGACGCAGAGACAGGAGGAGAGAGGAGCCACACCAGTCCCTTCCATCTCCGCTCAACCTGGAGGGCTCAGGCACCTCTGTCGCACAAGGGCTGAAGCTCGGTGTTTTCTTCACCAAGAAGGAGGTCGAGGTGGGAAGGGGTGGGAGCGGGCCAGGGCCATGAGCCTGCTGTGCCCCAACTCCTAGGTCAGGGTCCCCCCTGGAGGGGCTCTGGTGGCTCTGGGGGACTGTCCTGGAAGGGCAGGCAGGGAATCTGGCCAATGGAGACCAGGAATCAGGTCCCCTCAGCTTTCCAGCCAGGCTGCGGCTCAGGGACACACACGGACCTGCCTTGTGCCGGCACCACTGCCACCTGCCCCCACAGACACCTGCACCTCTGGAGTGAGCGCAGCCCGGGGTGGGTTGCAGAGGCATGGGACGGATGTCCACGGAGACCATTCTAGGGAGGACATGGGGCCACCTCTACGCCCTTTCCAAGGTGAGGGGCGAAGGTGATGGGCCTGGGGACTCGCTGGGCACCGACAGGGACAATGCCCTGGGGATTCGTGGGCTCCAGGACTAAAGCCAGCCTCAGGCCTACACCGTGTCGGCCTGTCACACTGCGCTCCTAGTGCAGCACGCATACACACATGCATGCGTGTGGGCCAGCGCACGCTCACTAGCGTGGATGTCACACCCCTGCACCAGCATCACTGCCCGAGCAGAAGGGACTGGCAGGGTCGGTCCACCTGCACATGCGCAGACCATGCGCACCCACCCCATGATGTATGCACCGACCCCCCACGCCACTTCTGTCTTACTCATGAGCCCACTTACGTGCACACAGGGGGACAGATCCTTGTTCTGCCCTGCGTCCCACACTCCCAGCAGGTGCCCGTCCAGCACAGGCCAAACACACGGGGCATAGCCCACCCAGGCACGGTGGCCTCCCTACCTCCCAGCACCCAACCTCGTGGTGCCCCACTCCCTGATCAGTGTTTGAACAGCTGTCCTGTGTCTCCTGAGTGCTGGGGGAGCAGGCCACGGATGGCCTCGAGGGAGAATGTCATCCTCTCCAGCCCCTCCTGCCCCCAGCCCGCCTTTGTCAACCAGGACAGCGCTCGGGGGGACCCTGCTGTGCTGCCCTCTTAGCTGGCTTCCCCGCCAGGGCCCTGGGCAATGAATGAGCCTCGGGAATCCCTCCTGACCCCATTGTCCTTGCCCACGCCTTATCAGTGGGCACAGGTAGAGAGGACAGGGGCTGCAACTCGGGGAGGCCTGTTCTAGAAGCATCCACCCATCCCTCCCCTTCCTCTCCACCCGCCCAGCCCCTCACATCCGCTGGTGGCCCCACCTCTCAGCCATTGTCCAGGCTGTTCCCCGCCCCCAACTCGCCCCTTAGCAAGGACCCCTAACCTCCCTCTCCAGGAAGCCCTCTGGGTTCCCTTCCCTCTTGGCCTCGAGGCGCCTGCACCTCACCCCTCCCACACCAAGATGTCCATTTCTTGCTCCCTGTACATGACCATGGGATGGGGAAGCGTGGAGTTGTGGGGAAGGTGGACAGCTGGGTTCCCATCATCCTGGCACCCACAGAAGTGGAGGGGGAGCCCTGGCCAAGGGCAAGACCTCTGCAGTAGGAGGGTGGACGGGAGGGAGAGACCCAGGGAGTGCGGTGCCTCTATTCTCGGGCCTCCAGGAGTGAATCAGGTCCCTGGCCTTTATTCAAGAGTAAAGGATGCCACCACACACATGAGGAAGTTAGTAAATTCCCTCCCCTCCTCTCCCCACCCAGAAGGCTGCCAACTTCTAGATGGTAATGGTGTGTGGGATAGTGAAATCAGCATATCCATCAACACACTCCCTGCTCATCATCTACAGGGAAGGGCCAGTGGCTCCAGTTCCACATCATCATCCTCTGGAGGCTCCCTGGGCACCGGCTCCCAAATACCCAGAGGGAGGGACATCCCCCCAGTCCCCTCCTAGCCGCCACCCGGCAGCCCCCAGGAGCTCTGAGGGACCATCATGAAGGGGACTCCTTACTACACAGACTGCCTTTGATTTGGGGGACAGTGAGTGGGACCTGTTGGTTGAACTTGGTGTGACAATGGTGGGCATCCTGGGTCCACCCTCATAGCCGGAGGCCTGCTTAGGAGCCTCCCCAGTGTTCCTCCCACTTGTCAAGTGAGCATGTCCAGACATGGGGAAGTAGGATGTGCTCCTAAAAGCATGTCTGAGGAGGTGAGGCTAAATTGCAGGGCCCTCTGCTCATAGGAAGGGACAGACAGCACATGGCTTAAGAACTGGGGATTAGACTCAGGGGCACTCAATCATTGAGCCACATTCCTAGCTCTTCTTATATTTTATTTAGAGATAGGGTCTGGCTAAGTTGCTTAGCATCTTGCTAAGTTGCTGAGGCTGGCTTTGAACTTGCAATCGTGCTGCCTTAGCCTCCAAAGCTGCTGGGATTATAGGCCTGAAAGACATAGCCTTTTTGTTGGGAAAACCTGGGTTCTATTCCCTGCCCTGCCACTTGCTACCTTGGAGATCCTGGACATGTGGCTTGGCTCTTTTGAGTCTCAGTCTACCTATATGCAAAATGGGGTTGATATCTGTAGCCCCTCTTTCAAGACTCTGTAAAGATTCACATGGATTTTATGTGGTGACTATATCCCACATAGCAAGCACTGGACTAATGCAGGCCTTTTCATAAAAGTATTTCTGATTCAAAAAAAACACATTCCTGGTAATCCCAGTGAATCAGGAGGCTGAGGTAGGAGGATCAAAAGATTCAGGTGAGCTTGGGCAACTTAGTGAGATCCTCAAAATAAAAAATAAAAATAAAAAAAGTAAAAAAGGGCCAGGGTTATAAGGCTCAGTGATAAAGACACCTGTGGGTTTGATCCCCAATTCCACAAAATAAAAAAAAAAAATGATTTCATGAAATGCCAGGCATATTGTAGAGATGCAGTAAATATTCTTTAGATTGATGCTTGGCTTTCAGCAAGAGTCAAGTTGCAGCTGCCTTTAGTCTGAGTATTTTGTAGGTGCTCCATGGTAGACTAAGGTTTACCTTGTTTCCTGGGCCCTGGCAGCCTGGACACCCTTTGCTTCTTCACTGGAGGGCCAACAGGGGTTATTGAAATGACCCTGTGGATGGGGTAAAGGGAGCAGGTTCTGTCCAGGGTGAGGTCCCTGGGAAGCTTTTAGCACGGGTGTGTTAATGCAGGCTGGGAGGTCAGGAGCCCCGTGTCAGCCAATGAGACCTGAAAGCTTAGTCCCAGCCTGGAAGAAGGTTAAGGGCAATGTGCCAACATGAGGCTGACCTGAGCTTAGTTCAGATGTTGCCATTTACTGGCTGCGTGGCTACAGGCTTCTCTCTGGTCTGTGAAATCAGGCTCATGTTGTCTTCTGTGCTCATCAACCAGGTTGGGGTTGAGGATGCCATGATATAGAAAGAATGCATAGATACAATGGAGTGTGGGACACAAGTGTCCTGGGAAATCAAATGAGAACTTTGAACATCTTTTACAGAAGTCAGCAGAGTAAAGAGGAAACCTTGAACAGGGGATCAATTCTTGGTTCTGTAACTTTGGGGCTGTGTGACCTTAGGTAAGTTACAGAACATCTCTGAATCTGGTTCCTTATGTGAATGCGTACTCTATTATCATGAAGGCATAATACTCTTTCCCACGATATTGCCCACCTGGCACTCGCTGTGCTCCAGGAGAAAACATCTCTGGCCAGAGCCTGCCACCACAGAACATGGTCTGTCCTTCTCTGACCCCAATCCACAATGCCACTTGAAGCAGATGGAATGAGAGGGGCAAGCTAGGGAAGAGCTGTGGAAGCTTGGTTGGATGCCAGGGAGCAGTGACAGTAAAGTGAGGTCCTGCCTGCCCTCCTGGTGGTCGTGCTCCGGCAGAGGGGTGCATGTTGGAACATACGCTACAAAGAGCAAACAGGCACAGGAGGGGATAGGTGTGGCAGGAGGCTGTTCTGGTTTGGATGTGAGGGGTCCCCAAAAAACTTAGCTGTGAGACAATGCAAGAGGGTTCGAAGGACAAGTGATGGGGTTGTAAGAGTCTTAACCCCTCAGTGAATTAATCCCCTGATAGTGATTGACTGAGTGGTGACTGAAGTGGTGGGGTGTGGCTGGAGAGGAGGGTCATGGGCCAATTATTTGGGATATATATTTGTATTTGGCAAGTGGAGCCTCCCTCTGCTTCCTGATCATCATGTGAGCCCCTTCTCTCTACCACACTCTTCCGCCATGAGGTTCAGCTCACCTCAAACGTTGAGGAATGGAGCCTGCTGTCTGTGCATTGAGACCTCTAAAACACTGAGCCCCCAAGGCAACTTTTCCCTCTCTACAATTGTTCTGGTTGGGTCCTTCCATAGTGCAGCAAAAAAGCTGACTAAAACAGAGACTATTTTCAATCAGGTGGCAAGGAAATCTTCCCATTTGGTGGCACAGGATACAGAGGAACAGACTGACCCAAGGTCAGCCAGCAAGGTTCTGAAATATTCCAGAGGTCTGGCCCTCCTCTCTGCACCACGCTGTGTCCAGGGTCCACTCACACTTTCTGCATGGCCTTGTCCTACTCGTGCCCACACCTCTGCAGGGACAGCCCAGCTGGCTAGCCCTTTCTTCTCTCAGGCAGCCGAAGCTGCTGGGAGGATCTGAACTCCAGCCAGCCACGGCGCTCTCGGGTCCATCCCTGCCCAGTAGTGGGGAGAAGGCTCAGGACCCTCTCCTCAGGGGGGGCATGTTGGGGGCCAGGAACTTACAAAGGCAAATAATGTCTGGGTAAACATTGGCTGCTGATAGCTCCAGCTGTGGGGGCCAATGATGTCCCCTTGGTCCAGATGTTGGCCTCACCCACCTCCCTCCTGTGGCAGTACATTTGAGGAGAACATTGTAGGCCAGCGGAGAGCAACACAGAATGCGGGGTGGGGAGGGGGCTGGCAGGGCCACCCAGCAGAATCCATGCACAGCTAGCCAGCATAGTCCTCCGCCTCCAGGGTTGTCCGGACAGCAGGGGTCACTCCTGGGCTGAGAGTGTACCAGGGAAGATGGGGCCACAGCCTCCCCTGTCCAATGTCCCAGATTTCCTGGCTGGGAATGAAAACTGAATCCAGAGGTGGAACCAATGCCAGGACCCTATGCTCTCCCAGGATAGAGTGAGCTCCTTGTCCCTGGAGGTATGTCAGCAGGGTCTGCACCTTCAGAGCTGGCGAGAAGCAGGATACTCAGGGCATTGGAGAGGGTTGGGACAAGAGCCTTCTCTTGGATTCTTGCCAATTGCCCCACCCCTGATCCTGAAGCCCACAGGGTGCCCAGTCCACCCTCCCCTCCAGCACCAGGAGAGTCTAGAACTTGCTTCTTCAAATCTCCCTTCCCTGAGTGGGTCAATGTCTTGATGGGACCCTCCCCTGCCCCAGGTGCACACCGACACTTCTCCTAATGCATCCTGGCTGGCCCACTGGGAGCCACAGATGACATGTCACATGAGGGGACATAAGGGGGCTCTCACATTTCCCACGCCTGGGCTCCTGGGCCCCCAGCATTCATGATGGCTGATTTCAACATGAAAGGGCCCCTTGAGAAGGAGAGTCCCCCTCCCTTTCCCCCTCGCCTCTGCTAAGCCCCACTCTGCAGCTAAACACTGTCTGAGCCTCCCTCCCTCTGGAGCACCCTCTCACTCACCTGCCAAGCCTTCCCCAGACTGCTGCAGCCTCACCTCGCAGCCTCTGCCAGCCAGGATGAGAATCCCAAGGTGGGGTGGGGGGATCAGGGCTCCATACTGCAGAGGAGAAAGGGGGGTCAGTCTGTCCTAAAGGTATAAGCCATTTGGCCAACCATAGGCCAGAATGACTGAATAAATCTTCGTGGGTGCTTTAATGCTCTGAGGACAGGAGGTCTCCCAATCTCAAATCCAAAGACAGCCAGAGCAGTGAAATTTACTATGAGGCCTTCCAGGCATCTGCCCTAAATTTTCGAAGTGGCATTTTTTTAAACCTTTTATTTTGACCTAATTTTAGATTTACAGAAAAGTTGCCAAAAATAGAACAGATAGCTTCAGTACACCCCTCACCTAGCCTTCTCTAATATTCACATCTTACATAACCCTAGTAAATGATCAAGCCTGAGAACTTATCCTTAGTTCAGTACAATCACCTGAACTTCACATCTTATTGGATGCTGGGTACAGTGGTGCATGTCTGTAATCCCAGCAGCTCAGAAGGCTGAGACAGGAGGATAGGGAATTTGAGGCCTGCCTCAGCAAATTAACAAGGCCCTAAGCAATTTAATGAGACCCAGTCTCAAAATTTAAAAAAAATGAAAATAAAAAAGGGCTGGGGATGTAGCTCAATGGTAAAGCAGTCCTGAGTTAGATCCCCAGTACCTAAAACAAAACAAAACAGCTCTTATTTGAATTTTCCATTTTTCTACTAAGATCTTTTCCTGCTTCCATCACCCCATTCTGGACACCACACTGCATTTAGTTGTTATTTTTCTTTTGTGTCCCTGATCAATTGGTTGCCGCAGTCCGGCTGCAGCAAAATAACCAGGGGGTGACGAACAACTTGTGTAGATTGATACAGCAGGAGTCGGAGCCATTTATTGTAGGAAAGGAGGGGTATATATACATTCCACACAGCTTATCTTAATTAACATAAACTAGATACAGCAGTCAACGAATCACAGTTAATGGCTTGCTGGCACCACCTCACAAACCACTCCCTCTGGCAAAATGCCAGGCGCCATCCTAACTTGTTTACAGACCTTAACATTGGTGACATTCCCTCAGTCTATACTCATCGTTCATGATCTTGACAGCACTGAGGAACAAGTGTTTTGTAGAACTGTGGGTTACCTTGTGTTTTCTCAAGATCAGAGGAAGGCTCTGCAGTTTTGGATATACCACAGAAATGGTGCTGGCTCCTTCTCAGCTCACCATATCAAGAGGCTCATGTCTCCAACATGTTTGATTACTGGTGGTGATGACCTTGATCACTTAGTTAAGTTGATGTCTAAAGGGTCTATCCACTATAAAGTTACTATATTTTTCTTTTGAATTAATACATATCTTGGGGAAAATACTTTGATATATATGTGCAACTATTCATAACTTTGTATTTAATTTACACATATATCTTTTTTAATTTCTTTGTTTAGTTGTAGATAATTGTTATATGTTTATTTATTTTATGTGGTGCTGAGGATTGCACACAGTGCCTTACACATGCAAGGAAAGTGCTTATCACTGAGTCACCACTCCAGTCTGACACAAGTATATCTTTATCATACAATATAGTAATTTGACACATATATTGATAATAATGGTGTAATTATTATTTTGCCTCCTAAAATACTTATCATTTCTCGTTTTGTTTATCACATTTACTTTCTTCTAGTAATTTTGAATCATATCATATATTGTTGTATATATAGAATAGAACACAAGAACTAGTTAATCCTACGGGTGTTTCTGCCCATTTCAAAATTTGCCTACAACTAAAGATTCCAAATGTTTGGCACGTTTTTTTAAATATTCATAAAATGTCAAATTATTTAAACATACTGAAAATGATGCCTGTAATCCCAGAAGCTTGGGAGGCTGAGGCAGGAGGATCATAATTCAAATCCAGCCTCAGCCACTCAGAAATGTCCTAAGAAAATTAGGAAGATTCTGTCTCAATATAAAAAAGATAAAAGGGCTAGGGATGTGGCTCAGTGATGAAGTGCCCCTGGGTTTCATTACAGGTGCAAAGAAAATAAATAAATAGAATAAACAAAATAAGTAAACTGCTTATCCACAGAAAAACATGGAAGAATCAAAACACTCTTTTAAACAAAAACGTAGACATCAAAGTGTATATCATGAGAGACTGGGACTTTGCCTCAGAGGTAGAGTGAGCAACTAGCACATGTGAGGCACTGGGCTAAAACCTCAGTGTCACATATAAATTAAATAAAGATATTGTGTCCACCTACATCTAGAAAATAAACATTTAGAAAATAAATACTTTTAAAAGTGTATATCATGATTTTTTTCAGTTAAAATATTTCATTAGTGATTAAATTAATACTTTGATCAAAATCAAAATGCATATGGTCAATGCAGTTGAAAATTGTACTAGGTTTTTTTTTTTTCATTAGTGAATATGACTGTCATGGTGAGGGTGTTGAATCCTGCAGAAGAGGAACAGTTACTGGTTTGGTTTGGTCTCAAATAAATTATGCGATGATCCCCTGGTTTATGTTGTAGCTAGTGGATCCATGGTTACTTTGAAGAATCCTGTGGTGAATAGATGCCTTGGAGGATCTAAAATTCTCTGTGGAGATTGAATTTAGGTTACAATATTACAAGCTTAGTGAGTTTAAACTGAATTTATTTTCTCCCAATAATCTGAGGCAACAACTCGGTTGTTACAACCTCCATAGAAGATGTAGGCAGGCCTACCTAATATCAATTTATTGGTATTTTTTTCTCACTCAGCATAGCTCCATCAGTTGACTTGTAGGTATGATGTGAAAAGCAGCATGAAGAAAAGTAAAACCTTCTGCATAGATTAAAAGAAAAAAAAAGGGACTCATGGACAAGCTGAATCCTGCTTAAAATAGTATGAAGGAACTGTCATTCGTAGAAAATGGCAGGATACAGAAAGTTCTTTTCATTATCTCCACCCTAATGAATGCTTAAAAAAAAGAAAAGATCACCCTGTCATTTCTAATGGAAGAAAATCCTTCTCTGGTACAAAGACTAAGTGAGTAAATATCCAAATATCGAAGATGTGGTGATGGAAATGCAAACATACTGACATTCATTAGAGGTCAGGAGAGTCACATTACAAGGATTTTTTTTGATCCTTCAAAAAAAGACAAATGCTATGTACTGATGTTTATGTGTGCTCTTTCTCGTCCAGCAAGGGGTTTCACGGAAAATTGTAGAAGAGACTGTGTCTGTGAAGTCACTAATCAAGACCTCTGGACATCAAGCAGGAAACAGGTCCCATTTTATTGTGAAGTTACCATGTATATATACTCAGGCAGTAGCTTAGCAGATTACAGGCAGCCACCAATGCAATTTCTGCAGTGACCAATCAAGGAGTGAGCAATGGAGCAAGAGCAGGGAATTCAACACATAGCCTCATGCCCAGGGCAGTGCCTAAGGGGTAAGTATTTTGCTCTTCACACAACCTAGCATGGGGTAGTGTGTTGCCAATCAGGCACTCTTAATGTATGCCATGAAGGCAGTATTCCATGAACTTGACTCTAAGACATCATTGTGGCCTCGCCTCTCTAAGGTTTTTTGAGGTTCAAGGTTGTGCCATACTTCTGATCTCTTTCAGATGAGATCAATGTGGTCAGGTGATGCAGGGGTGCATCCACCTCATTACAGGAGTTTTGCTACCTTTACATGAGGACACAGCACCACGTCTGCTTATAAATAATTGATTCTTGAAGTCTCCTTGGACTTGCATTCTTTAACAGAGATCATTAAGTTATCACTTTCTGGCAGTAAAATCTCATCTATCAGCAATAAGATAAATATGGTGTACTAAAGATTAAACACTTTCATTCAAAATTAAATTTAATCAAACAATGTTAAAGATAGCATTTTGTAATTATTAGTTTTATTAGATGTATTATTTGGTAATTTATGGTATATATTCCCCCCTTGTGACAGAACAGCTAGTTCAATGACCTTTTGTGCATTCTTTGCCTCAAGAGAATCCAAGTTGGGTGCAGCTCTGACTTGAGAGCATGTCAGCAGGAGGAAATCTCCTGTCTGTTCTTGAAGTCTGTGAAGGGTCTTTGCCACAGCTTCAGTTAGAATTTTATGTTATAATCGAGCAAAAAAGTGCTCACATTCTGTACTGTTCCCAAGTAGGTTGTTCTTTACTTCCTCAAAAAATATTTCTGAAAATATTCTTTTAAAAAACTGTTTAACATTGAGGGGTTTATTGGCAGAAGCCATATGGAGATGTGATAATTTTTAAAAATTCAATGTCTTTTTTAGAGAAAAATCCCCACATAAATGTAGAGGGCTTTATGTTATTGTTATTGTTGTTGTTGGTGGTGGTTTGTGTCTTATTTCAGCAGCATCCCCAGCTTATAACTAAGTGGGCTTGAGTCATGTTCTACTAGGACCTTTTATGAAAACACCCCAATGTCCTAGATGTTGGATTCTGCTGGAGCAGTGGTTTTCTATGTGTGGTACCAATGCCAGCAGCTTCATACTCATAGGATGGCTATGAGTTCCCATGCACAAGAATTATTTGGAGTGGCGCGGGTAGTGGTTTCCTGATTGGCTAGTTTCCTCATTAGCCTAGAAGGTAAGAGGGATTTCGACAAAGGACAAAATAAGAGTCACTGGCCTTTACCAGAATGGGAGGGGGCCTTCCAGGGAGGTGCTTGAAATCCTGTGATTGGAAGAGGCCAGGTAAAACCTGGTGGATGCTCTAAAACAGAATTCATTAATGTAGCACCTGATAGCTGTATCCACACCACTCTACTTTATTTATTTATTCTTTTTTAACAAAAAATTTATATTGGAACACAGTTAGCAAGGTATTTGTTGAAAGGTACTAGATTTGAACTCTCAATAGGTCATATTATCCATAATATTTGCTCCTGGTGATTTATAGAACATCATCATTCAATAACTTTCGCGATTATGGAAATGTTCCATGTCTATCCTGCCTAATTCAGTAGCTTCAAGCACATGATATTTTGGCATATAGATCCTGTGACAAAAAAGCTGAGTTTGTCAATTTGATGGATTACATGGACAATGGCCACAAGATTGGGGAGCACCATTCTAGGACACCAAGGCAGAAAATGGAAGCATTTCCTCTAAAAACTGGAAAAAGACAGGGATGCCCGTTTCCACCACTTCTATTTAACATAATTCTTGAAACACTGGCCAGACCAATTAGACAAATAAAATTAATTAAAGGCATATGGATAAGTAAGGAAGAACTCAAATTAGCACTATTTGCTGACAATTAATTAAAGGCATATGGATAAGTAAGGAAGAACTCAAATTAGCACTATTTGCTGACCAAAACAACAATAACCCAATCAATATATGAGCCAAATAACTGAACAGACAATTCTCAAAAGATGATATGCAATCAATTGACACACATATAAAAAATTGCTCAACATGTCTAGCAATTTGATAAATGCAAATCAAAACTACTCTGATTTCATCTTACTCCAGTCATTTAAGAAAAAAAAACAACAATAATTGTTGATGAGGGTGTGGTAAAAGGCACACTCATACAATGCTGGTGGGACTTCAAATTGGTGCAGCCAATCTGGAAAGCAGTATGGAGATTCCTTGAAAAAACTGGAATGGAACCATTTGACAGAGCAATCCCACTCCTTGTTCTTACACAAAAGACTTAAAAACAGCATACTACAGGGACACTGTCACATCAATACTTATAGCAGCACATTTTACAATAGCTAAACTGTGTAGCCATAATAGATGCCCTTCAGTAGATAAATGGAAAAAGATGTAGTATATGTACACAATGGAATATTACTCGCCATTAAAGGGAAAAAAATTATGGCTTTTGCAGAAAAAATTGATGGAGCTGAAGAATATAATGCTAAGTAAAATTTACAAATCACCCTAAAACAAACACCAAATGATTTCTCAGTAAGGATGCTAATTCATAGCATTATGTGTTAGGGAACAGAATGGAAAGACTACATTAACTTCAGATAAGGAAAAGGATAAAAGGGGAGAGAAGGGAAGGAAGGGGGCATGGAGGTAAAAAGGACAGTGGAATGTAATTGTTATCAATACCCTAAGTACATGTATGAAGCCACACAAGATATAAATCTACGATGTGTAGAACCAGAGATATGAAAAATTGTGTTCAATACATGTAATAAATGAAGGAAGTTGAGTTGATATTCTACTTTTGCTAAAATTTAGAAGATGCAGAACATGAAGTGGATAATGATAGGTGCTGAGTCCATGTTGACTGGGTGACAGATGAGGTAATGGGTTTGTTTTGCTTTAAAGTTCAGCTTATTGCAATAAGAATGTATGCATGCTGAGAGGCTGGCACAGTATCATTCTGAGAATATGTGTTTTGCTAGTTTGGAAAAAAGGGGAAAAAGAGGTTATATAGAGCATAAGGCAAGCATAAATACATGTAACATGAATTGTAATGCATTATGTTATCATATTTAAAAAATAATTTAAGAAATGAATACATAAAAAAATAATAACATAAATATTAGGTCATTAAGTGGTGTCATAAATTAAGCAATCCCCAACATCTTATTCATACATAAAGGTATACTGAAAAATTTAATAATTCATTTTAAAAGAAAATTAAAACACTACCTTCAAAGATAATAACATTTGACAGAAGTAGATTTTGGTGGTTTACCTTTTGTTTTGCATTGATAATATGACTGACTTTGAACATTCAAGTGTTGTATAGTGATAGCACTGAGCCTTTACAGGTACTTTCTGTTTGTTAAGAAGTTATTGATAGTGAGTGGGGGATAGGTAGAAACTATGGTGTTTGCAGTGAACTGGCCTTGATGGATGGCACCCCTACTATCTCAGGGCAGACTGTAATTAAAGAATGATGGAAGATTCATAAAGGGAGGTGTGATTAGTGTAGGAAAATGCACTGGCATTTATACCATAGAAGGTGTAGTATTGGTTTGCAGGTGGAGTCAAGAGAGAGCCAGTTAACTAAGGGCAATATGGAAAAGTACAGGTACCGAGGCTAGCAATTTTTAGGTGGCTTGGTCTTCTACAGAAAAACCTCCCCTCCACACAGGAACATAGGCCAATTCCCTTTGCCTAGTTCCCTACACAGAGGTCTGGTTTGTTTCCTGCTCTGAGAAACCTAACACATATACTTGCCTTGTGCTATATATAGCCTCTTTTTTTTCCATTTCTGCAAACTAGCAAAGCACATATTCTCAGAGTGATACTAAGCCAGTCTCTCAGCACCCACATATACTTATTTCAATAAGTTGAACTCTATAGCAAACTCTACCCATTACCTCATCTGCCACCTAGTCAACATGGACCCAAGCACCTCTCATTATCCCCTTTATTTTCTGCATCTTCTAAATTATAACAAAGTGGGAAATCAACTCAACTTCACAATGGCAAACAGAAATTTGATGGTTCTCCTATAGCACATCCCTGAAAACACAGGGTGTAGAGACTCTTTTCATTCTTCCTCCTGTCAAATCCAAAGAGCATTATATTATCTTTATACCCTCATCCCCTCCAAATAAAACCAAGGCCTACAAATCTCAAGACATAGAGGACGCTAAATAGGCTTTCTGTCACAAATAATAAGGAAATGAATAAATTAGAAAAACCAGTATGACATGCTACCAGTTTACTGCTCACCACAACTGCTTTCAAGAGAAAACATTCTAAGGTTTTGAAGTAATGGTGAAGATGGTGTTTGTAGCTCTGCAGAGAGCAAGGGTCCATAACTGAGAAGCTCAGTGTGGCCATTGGTTTCTCATAAACACAAGGTTTGGAGTGTCCAATTTATTTTAACAGAGTTTTTGTCTTTTATTTTTTTTTTTTAGTTAAATCTAATGTGGATTGCTTTGCAACGTAAGAAAATGTTAAAGGGTAACTCTTACATTTGTAATGAGTAGTTGTCAACGAAGTGAAAGTTTGCTTTAATAGCTAAAATGTTCTAATAGCTTCATTTAGGTACACTTAGAATTATGCACACACATTTATCCTACGTATGAGTATGTTTTGATATAAGTATACCCTATGGATCAATTTCCACATTCTCAGGAATATTTCTTCTTCTGCTGTTTTTGTACCTTAAACTCATATCATCAAGAATTTAAATAAATCAAACTACTCAATACCGTTTTTGGTGTCTAACTTATTTCATTTAGTGTAATTATTTTGATACTTACCCATGTTCTGAGTGTTTCATTAGTGTCGTTAAGTCCTCACTTGTTAGAATTCAATATTTTTTATCCAAATGCTTCAAATGAGAATATTCAAAGAGATTTATATATAATAACTTTATTTTAAGAGTCAGAGAGACAGAAATATCTTGTGGATGGCATTGTAATTTTCAAAAATTTATAATTTTCCGATAGTTTTTATACATGGTGTGAAGGTAATTTCATAAAATAATTTAATGCACCTGTGTTTTGACTGTGACCACGTCACATAGGTCTGTTGTAGAATTTTCCACATGCAGCATCATGTCACCTCTCATACCTCTCATAATAATTCAAATTTCTGAGAATTTTTTATTTTTAGATTTGCAATGCTTATCTTTTAGAACAAGGTTTATCATTTAACTTTCATTAGCATTTGGATCATTTACAATTGATGTCTGCTCCGTAATTTACAAGTTGCTATGCATGAAATAATGATCTAATATTTCAGTTATAAAATTATTGTGAAATATTTCAGTCTTAATTTATGTATTCATTTAAATTTTAAAGTATATGTTCAGATGTTTTACTTGAAATGCTCCAAGATGTAATTCATGAGCTCTTTACCCTGGCCTAATATCTATGTTTATATCTAACCCTTGTTTGATGTTGTAAATCTTGACATGCTCTCCTGATAATGTTCTAGGTCTATATTGAAAATGATGTCTGGGTGCAGTGACCATCACCCAGTGCCTTAATTAATTCTTCTGTGAAAAATTGGGAAATCCACCTGAAATTGCCAATTCAGTTATTTTTTTTCATTTAAAGGCTTTTCTGAAAAACAACAACAAGAACAACACAAAAACTAACTAACAAACAAACAAACAAAAAACTCTTGCAACCATAGTTGCTCATACTTAATATGTTAAAATGTGAATGAAATAATGTATTTTAACTTGGTAAATGTATTAAAATTTTAAAACAATAAAATTAATTATTATTATTCAACTATCAATAAAATTAATCACTATGCTCTAATAATAATATTAAAGCATATCAAATCAAAATTCCTAATAAAATTTAATAATAATAATTAATTTTATGGATTTGTTTAAAATGTGACTATTAGTTTTGAATGCTCAGTCACCTACAGTAAAACAATTATAATTTCCACAGTAAAAATTCACAAGTCACAGATATCTGAATGGTGATATCATTGTACGGTTTTGAAATGGGGATTGCCATGATATATTTATCATTCTTTGTGACATAATCGCTGTCTCATGTCATTACATGATTAAAAGTCTAACAAAAAGAGATTTAAAAAAGTGGAGACATGTCCAGATTATTGGTTAGAAATGAAAAAGCTTGGTACCTAAAATAAATGAATAAATAAATTGTCTTCAGTGAATCATTGAAATGTCTGAATTTCATGACAGTTCTTATCCTTCTGTTCAGAGAGTAGTAACCCTAATTTTTTAACAGATAAATCTTGTTCCTTACAGGACCAAATACAGCTCACCCATGACATACGATTATAAAGTGTTTCTTCCATTCAATTTGTCACTAAAATGTTATAATTTATGAAGTGGCAAAAAGAGGTATATAATATCAAGACATATATGTGTGTATATCTATGAGGCTTGCATGGAGGATATCCCTGTTAGTTTTAAATTTTTTTGCAGTTTTTATTTATCTAGGAAAAGTTTAGTTAAGAAGCATCCAAGTGATAGCACAAGCAGCTCAATAGAAAGTGTCTAGTCTGCTGAGAAGTCTTGATCTAGTTTTGAGAGACATTTGCAAGTTTCATAACTTTAATATAAAACCTGTTTTTAGATATGTGGTTGCTTGTGTGTGGCATCTGAAAATGGAATGTATGTATTAACTAAATGATTTTTAAAAATATAAATATATTTTGTTGTTTTCATTTGCATGATAGTTAGTTTACCATTTGGAAAATTTATGGATTGACCACAGGGACACTTTACCACCGGGTCACATCCCCAAAATTTTATTTATTTATTTATTTTAATTTTCAGAAAGGGTTATCAGAAAGTTGCGTGGGGTTTTGCTATGTTTCTAAGCCTGTTTTTTTTTTTTTTTTTAATTCTCCTCTTCCCTTTGCCTCTCAAGCCGGTGGTATGACAGGCATGCTCCTGGGATTTTAGCAATTTTGGGGGGGGGTGGGTCAGAGAGATTAAACTCAGAGTCACATTCTGAGCACTATTTTGTATTCCATTTATGACAGTTTCAATGAGTTGCACAGTGTCTTGCCATTGCTGATGCTTGCTTTGAACTTGTGATCCTCCTGTTTTAGCTCCAAAGCCACTGAGATTTCAGTCATGCACCACCATGACTACCCAGTTTACCAATTTTTTAAAACAAATACTACCTTAAAATGTTTTCCAATGTAGAATTTATTATTTATATATTAATCTCGGCACAACCACCAAAAATTCATGACTCTTAAGAATAGTATATAATTACATAGTAAAAAGTTATTTTTTAAGCTAACAAAAAGTATATGCACTGATTGAAATATATCCTCTACTTTTGTAAGACAAAGAATCATAATTTTGACAGAACTCTCGAATTTTTTTTGTGCTGGTCTAAGTGTAAACCAAAACTCTCCTGAGAAGTCAGTGTTATTAAATATTCGTTAATAAATAAATAGTCTCGTTTTCTTTTGATTTGTGTCATGGTGTTTTTTTATAGAGAATTTTATTTATTTATATGTAGTGCAAAAAATCAAACCCATTTCCTCACATATGCTACGTGAGTGATATTCCTCTAAGCCACAACCCCAGCCCCTTCATGGAACTGTTTATAAAAGACGTAAAGTTAAAATATTATTGTCTGAGTAAAGATCAGTCAGTAATTTTTAACATTTATTATTTAGTTGTAGGTGGACAAAATACATTTATTTATTTATTTATTTATTTATTTATTTTTGTATGGAGCTGAACATTAAACTGCATTCTTCATACATGCTAGGTGAGTGCTCTTTCTCTGAGCCAAAACCCCAACTCCAAGTATAGTTAAAGTAACCTTTAGCCCTCTGATTTCTGGTATAAAGAATATAAGAAATGGCAAAATCTAAATTTTGTCATTCTATAGTCAAGAAATGAGGGACTCAGAGAAATAACTGTATTATTTTGAGTTGCATATCACATTAGTGGAAGATTAAGTTCAAATACAAATAAATAATAGGACCAAAAATAAAACAGAATTCTTTCCATATATTAATTATGTTCTCTTCCATATGATTCTAGCTAGAAGATGTGACTTTAATCAGCATCTTACCCTTTTTGTACATCTGAAAAAAGTACTATCTAGTCACTATGCACACAAATAATCTTTTACATTAGGATTCAATGAAAAATTATGTTTTATAAGCACTTTTACAGAGGAGTATTCATCACCCTTCTTTGATTCATTCTCATGCTTTATAGGTATTACTGTCAAAGGTTTCCTTACCATGAGTTTGTTTAGATACTTGTGAGGCATCAATTTCATGGGTGTCTCTTACACCTATAAAATTATGTGCCAGATTTAGCTGGAAAGTTCTCAAAAATCAATTTCTCAAAGTAAAAATGTATTTTTATTCTATTGTTTCTCTCATTATTTTTTTCTTATCTTTCTTGGAATATGCTTACTTTTCTCCATAAGATAGTGCTGGTGCTACCTTAATTCACAATTTATTATTTATCCAAAGATAAATGTTAGTATGTTTTAACTTTTTTTATAGATTTTTTTTTCTTCACATTTTATACCATTTATAGATATCTGTTGAACACTTTTCAAGTTCTTCATGAGCATGAACACCAAGGAGTCAAAATGAGAAACTGTGTATTAAGGACTATCTAATTAAAGATCTTGGATCTGCCAACAATGGTGTCAAAATGTGAAAAGGAGAATATCTAAAACTGCTGAGTCCAGCAATGAACAGCATGAGAGGATAGCAGGCATGTGATGTCAAAGAAAAAAGCAGGTAAGAATCTTGTGAAACTAACAAGGTAGGAGAGGCAGAAGGGTCATAATTTGAAACTCAGCCTCAGCGAAAGGGAGGCACTAAGCAACTCACTGAAAGCCTATATCTAAATAAAATGCAAATGAAGGCGGCAATGTTGCTCAGGAGTTCAGTGCCCTTGAGTTCAATACCATATAATAATAATAATAATAACAACAACAACAAAAATATAATATTCAAAATAAACTAATCTCCAGTAATGGCCATTAATGTGTCAGTGGTGTCAAATTCTTGATCTTTGATAGACAAATAAAATTTCATGCATGCTTTGGTAAATCTGAGATATAATAGTCATACAAAAATTATATCAGTTCTTGTAATGTATAGTATGTGTATAAAAATGCCTCATTAAAAGACAGGCATACACTCTAAGAAATGCACTCAAAATGACTTTTCCATTGTTGCAAATATCATACTGTATACTGACATTTAGATTGTATACTACTACAATCTTAGGCTATATATTGTAGCTGTTGTTGTATATAAATTCCATCACTGACTAAAAGATCACTATGCAACACATTATTGTATGTTATAAACTTAGAGAGATCAGTGTACCAAAAAGAGAATTTTAAATTTTTTTAGTTGTTAGTGGACACAATATCATTTATTATTATTATTATTTTATTTTAATGTGGTGCTGAGGATCAAACCCAATGCCTCTCATGTACTAGGTGAGCACCCTACTATTGAGCCATAATCCTATCCCTAAAACAGAATCTTTAAAAAAATCTTTACAATTAGACAATGAAAAATGAAAGTTTCCACTGCTGAAGAGTACAAAATTGCCATCCTTTCTAAATAAAGTTTTATATCTATGGGGTATCTGTGTCACACACACACACACACACACACACACACACAAACACACACAAAGTGATTTTAATCTTGCTTAGTGCAACATAATAAGTCTTTCAAAGATAGTCAATATGTAATTATAAAACATTCAATAGTTACTATAAGAAAAAGTAAGTTTTATTGTGAATGTGTTGGTATTGCTCATAGTATCAACTGCTTAAGAAGTTATGACAAAACCAATCCCCCAAAAACAAATGCTGAATGTTTTCTTTAATACAAAGAGACTGATTCATAGTCGTGTAGGGAGGGACATGAGAGGAATAGACAAACTTTAGATAGGGTAGCAGGGTAGGGGAGAAGAGAGGTGGCAGAGGGTTTGCAATTATGGTGGAATCTGATGAAAACCATTCTCTAAAGTACATTTATGAAGACACAAATTGATGTGAATATATTTGTATACAGCAAGAGACATAAAGCATGTGCCCTACATGTGTAATAAAAATTATAATGCATTCCACTGCCTCATATAAATAATAACAACAATAATAATAATAAAAGAAATTTCACAGAGATGATTAACAACTTATTGAGACTCTGTCTCATATAATATTAAGACTAGAGTCTAGTTTTGAATGGAAAGGCACCCTTGATTTCAGTTATAAGAAGCACACAGCAATGGGAAACTTATTTCTTTTCAAAGTTGCACAAAACAAAATGTTAAACAAATTAATAAATTGGGCATTAAAATAATCAATAAATGAAGTTATATCATTAAATGGCACAAAGTAACAGGTAAGATAAATTGCCTGATGCATGAATAAATACATTCAGGAAGAAAAAGACAAGGACATCATGAGAAGAACAGTCAAATAACTTGAATATTCTCTTTATACAGGTGATATCTAAGGGTTCAGTACTCATAAAAAATAAAATATAACCAAATACATAAAATTAAACAGTATTCATGTAGATGTGGAGTGAAAAGTTCTCATGAACTACAGATTAATTATAAGTGGCTATCTTTTTGTAAAAAAAATGTGTGCCTATTGAAGGACATGACACTTCCCCACCGGTAACATTAACTTATAAATATGACTGCTCTTAAAAACCATAATAATATATAAAAGAAGAGCTGCATGGTCCATAGAGTTGAAATCTGTAAGGTGAAAGAAAATATAATGTGCACATAAGAAACGTAAAAATAATAAAGTGTGAGTAAAGTGGTTTCTACTGTCAAGACACATTTTTTGCCACACTACATTCAGCCTAACAAACAGTAAAAAACACCACATCAGTATTATATAAAGGTAACTTTTTGATACTACTTCACACATTGCATATACATTTTAAAGGGAAATATATAGAATTTACTGGTAAATAAAACTTGAATTAGGACATTAAAAAAACCAATTACACACATGTGTTTAGATACTATACATCACTACAAAGAAAACAATTTTCCTTGAATGAAATCTGTAACATTTTCATCAATATTTTAGCATGTAGGACTGGGGTTATGGTAGAGTGCTTACCTAGCACATATGAGGCACTGGGTTCAATCATCAGCATCACCTAAAAGTAAATAGATAAAATAAAGTTATTATGATTACAACTAAGAAAAAAAAAACATTAACAAAGAAATTTCAGCATGCTTCTCTATTAAAAGAAAGAGACTGAAAAAAAATTACATGGAATGAAAAGTATTTATGAAATACCTCCAAAACCTATGCTTCAGAGAATCAAATGAACTATTAGTATCATTAAGAGAAACTGATGTATATAATGAATGTATAATACAATACTGAAATCCAAGGAGTCATAGTATGAACCAAACACAAAGATGAATCCATATGCATGTAATTTCTTCTATTTTTAAGATAAATAAAATGGTCTATGCCTATCCGTATGAAAAATAAGGCTAGAAGTAAATGGATAATACAATACAATCTAAAGTTAGATGGGTCACATTTTCCTGAGCGTTTGTTTGCAGAATATGTAAGGTACTGGGTTCAAAATCATCACAAAGAGCAGATATTAAGGAGAGATCAAGTTAGAAGTTGTTTTAGTTGCCTTTTTCAACAATGTGACTAACAAATTGACCAGAGAAATTGTAGAGGAATAAAAGTTTATTTACAGGCTTAGGGTTTCAAAAGTCTTAGCATATAGAATACTGCTCCATTTCTCAGGGCTCAAGGTGAGGCAGAACATTATGGATAAAGGGTGTGGTAGAGGGAATCAACTGACATAGTGATAACAGTAAAGAGACAGATTCATTTTGGGGAGAATGTACAAATTTAGATTCCAAAGCTCTATCCCCAATTCTCACTTTTTTCAGCCACACACTATCAATTCAGTTACCAGATAGTTAATTCATTCAGGGATTAATTCACTGAGGACTTTAAAGCTATGACCCAATCATTTCTCCTCCAAACCTTCCTGCATTGTTTCACATATGAGCTTTTGGGGAACACGTCACAGCTGGACTATAACAGAAATAGAGCAAAATAGAAGGCTTTTAACCCACCCTTTCTTTACTAATATATTAATACACATTTACTCATGTTATGTGTGTTACTTTGACAAAGTCATAAATGAATTATGAGATTTACATACATTGGACAAGTGAAAGAATATCTACAATCAAATGAGTAGAAAAAGCTAGGGTACACATGGGCATTTGAGTTGTTTACTGAAGTGCCACATATTTGAGAAATATTCCTACAAGTTTGAAGGCACCTTAAATAAGGGGAGATTGAGATAATATATAAACTGACTTTAAAATTTTCTGTAATTTTTATCTTAACTTATCCACTGGTTAAAGAAGAAGTGAAATGTAAATGTGAAAATTACAAAGTGGTTTTCTTCTATGACCAAGTAAGTCTTTTGATTTGTTTCACAACCTGAAGTCAAGGCAGAAAAATTACATCTCAAAGGTGTCAGTTTGTCCCAAAAAGAGATTTACCAGTGGTTTTACTAACTTCTCTTGTTGGAAGAATTACTTCACTCTTGAATCAATAAAGGGTACAAAAGGGGAAATGTTGAGAGCCACAGCCGAAGGGGCTCCAGCAAACTTTCAGACTGCCAGCTGATGATTGGCTCACAGTGGCCCCAGCAACACCTAGCTGATTGGCTCCTCTGTGGAGATGCTCATTGAGCTGTTTCCCTGCCCTTTCAGACTACCAGCTGATGATTGGCTCACAGCGGCCCCAGCAACATCTAGCTGATTGGCTCCTCTGCGGTGATGCTCATTGGGCTGTTTCCCTGCCCTTTCAGACCACGGAGCTACTCATTGGGGGACTTTTTTGGCTCCGCCCATGCAACCCAGCCAATCGGCCTCAAGAGCAGGAGGATTGTGGGAAGAAGAGGTTGTGGGGGTGTGTGGCTTGTGGGAAGCCGGTGGTGGCAGTTGGGCTCTGAGGGTTTTTTCCTGAGGAGCTGTTTTGTTTATCTTGTGTGGTTCTAAAAATAAAGTTAGTTTCTTTTGACAAGTGGCTCCTGAATTGTGCCCAGCCAGACTGCGGCATTTGGTGACTCGCACGGGGAGCGACTGAGGGTAAGTAAACCGCTCGCCCCTGAGGGCAGGGTGAGAGGATGGGGAGCCATTTTAAGATTCCTCTTTTGTTTTGCTTCATTTTTGTTTTAAGTTGCCTGTCCCTGGAGATGAGTGAGACGGAAGAAAAACCGCTCACTTCTGAGGAAAAACTATTTACGTCTAAGGAACAGATAGGGAGAAAGGACGGATGCACATATAAGGAGGATAGAAAGGCTATAATGAATTTTTGTTGTTCCATTTTTATTTCATTTTGTCTCGGTTTTGTTTGGCGTCATCTTGTTGGGTTGTATTATAGTAGAAATACGGGATCAGAAATTAGTAAAAAACAAACTGAAAGAGTGTTAAGTAAATTGTTAGAGGAAGAAGGCATCCCAGTAAAATCAAGAGCAGTCAGGGCATACGTTGATACAATGCAAAAATGTAGCCCATGGCTTTTTAAGGAGGAGTTGTTAAATATATCACAATGGAACCATCATGGTGAAGATTTAAAAAGAATAGAAAAGAACAGCCCAGGAACTCTGCCAGCTGGCACATTGGCATTGTGGGCGTTAGTATCTGGTTTTCTTAGTCCAAAGCCTTCAATTCAGACAAAGGTAGAGGAAGGAGAAGACATATTGATTCAAGTAAATGAGGAGGTCTCTCAAGTTAGTCAGAAAGAGGAAAAGATTCAAGTAAAAGAGAAGGTCTTTCGAACTAATCAGACAGAGAAAGAAAGTTTAGAGCAGAAAAAGCCATCAGGGGGAAAGTTACAAAAGGAGACTGCTACTAAAACCTTTCTATCACCAGAGGGCTTAAGTGTCCAACCAACAGCACCACCTCTACAGGAGACTGCTACTAACACCTTTCTATCACCAGAGTGCGTAAGTGTCCAACTGACAAGGCAACGTCCATATGCTGAGAGGCCCCCAACCCCCGCAGTGGATAGTTCAGATCCTGAGACAGGATCTCAAGTATTAACATGCCCTGTATTTGAGGTAGGAGGGCAGCGAATTTACCATACTTTAAATTTCAAAACAGTGAAGCAGCTAAAAGAGGCTGTAATAACCTATGGTCCTCAAGCACCCTTCACTGTAAGCTTGGTCGAATCCATTACCAACTTGAACATGACGCCAGCAGATTGGGCTAATATGTGTAAAGCTGTGCTAAATGGAGGACAATACCTGTTATGGAAGGTTGCCAATGAGGAATTTTGCAAGGAGACGGCTAGGCGAAATGCAGCAGCTGGTTATCCTCAGAGAAATCTAGATATGTTGTTAGGAAAGGGATCTTATGAGGGTCAGCACCAACAAATTGCATATGATCCTGGTGTATATTTACAAATTGCTGTAGATGCAGTTAAGGCATGGAAGACTTTACAAGGACATGGAGGTTTACAAGGTCAATTATCTAAGATAATACAAGGAACTAATGAATCTTATGCTGAATTTGTAGATAGGCTTATTCAAACAGCCACCAGAGTTTTTGGGAATACAGAACAAGCAATGCCATTAATAAAACAACTGGCTTATGACCAAGCGAATCGTTGGTGCAGAGATATCATTAGACCATGGAAACAGGAAGATTTAAACACATATATTAAATTATGTAGAGACATTAATGAACAAGAGCAAGTCATGGCAGCTGCAGTAAAACAGGCTTTAGATGCCAGAGACATTAATGAACAAGGGAAAATTGTGGCAGCTGCAGTAAAACAGGCTTTAGATGCCAGAGACATTAATGAACAAGGGCAAATTGTGGCAGCTGCAGTAAAACAGGCTTTAGATTCCAGGCCAAGAACATGCTACAATTGTGAACAAACAGGACATTTTAAAAGGAATTGCCCCATAGGAGGAGGGTTTAACAAAACTAGGTATCAAAGGAGTAGAATACCGGGTATTTGCCCACGATGCCGTAGAGGGAGACATTGGGCTAATGAATGCCGTTCTCAAACCACCATAGAGGGTACTCCATTATCAAAAAACGAACAAGGACCAAGTGTTTATCCACGATATCGTGGAGAAAGGCATTGGGCTCCATTGCCAAAAAATGGACAGGGGGGCCCAATGCTCCGGGGCCCAAAACCACAAATATACGGAGCACTGGAGGAACCCAGCAACCCCATCAGGGTAGTGCCCAGGACTCATTGTCCATCAGATCCCTCATCAGACAAACCAGAGGGAGCGCAGGGTTGGACATCTGCGCCTCCGCCAGATCAGTACTAACTCCAGAGATGGGAGTTCAAATCATTCCCACAGGGGTGAAAGGACCTCTTCCCAAAGGAACAGTAGGCTTATTATTGGGACGCAGCTCTTCTACTCTAAAAGGGCTTATGATAAGTCCTGGGGTAAATGATCCCGATTATGAAGGTGAAATAAAAATTATAGCCAGTTCTCCAAATGGTATATCAGTAATTTCACCAGGAGATAGAATAGCACAGTTACTAATAATACCAAGCCTACATGATAAATTTTCCAGTCGTGCTATAGAAAGAGGTTCCAAGGGATTAGGCTCCACAGGTGTAGATTGGGCTATGCTGTCTTTAAATTTAGATTCTTGCCCCATGCTAAAACTAAATATTCAAGGACATGAATTTAATGGGCTACTGGATACAGGTGCAGACCTTAGCATCATCTCTCGTCAAGAATGGCCAAAACATTGGCCATTACAACAAGCCACTCAAACGCTTCGAGGCCTAGGAGTGGCTACTAATCCCCATAGAAGTGCAATGGTATTAGATTGGAAGGATCCTGAAGGATGTGAAGGAACTATACAGCCATATGTATTGGATTATCTTCCTATAAATTTATGGGGACGAGATGTCCTAGATCAATTAGGTTTGACATTAACAAATAACATCAACCAAAATGCACCCACTATTATGACTAGACAGGGTTTTAGGAAAGGAAAAAGATTAGGAAAACAAGAACAAGGTATAGCAGCACCAATACAAATAGATCAAGGAACAGACAGACATGGGTTGGATTTTCAGAAAGGGCCACTGAGACAATAAAAATTACTTGGAAATCAGAAAGACCAGTATGGGTTCCTCAGTGGCCCCTGACTAAAGAAAAGATACTAGCAGCCCATGATCTGGTCAAACAACAATTAGCAGAAGGACATATACAACCTTCTGTATCTCCCCATAATACTCCCATTTTTGTCATCAAAAAGAAATCTGGTAAATGGAGATTATTGCAAGATTTAAGAGCCATTAATAATAAGATGGTTATTATGGGACCTGCTCAATCGGGGATTCCTCAATTGTCTGCTTTGCCAAAAACTTGGTATGTTTTAGTTATAGATATTAAAGATTGTTTTTTTTCAATTCCAATTCATCCTGAGGATAGTCCACGTTTTGCATTTACTATCCCTGCACTGAATCATGAAGGTCCTGATCAGAGATATGAATGGAAAGTACTCCCTCAAGGGATGGCTAACAGCCCAACTATGTGTCAAATTTATGTTAACAAAGCAATCCAGCCACTTAGAAATCAAAATCCTGAACTACAAATATTTCACTATATGGATGATGTATTATTAGCACACAAAGCTAAAAACACATTGCTAGACTGTTATGCCACACTTACAAACTTATTAAAAAATTATAATCTAGAGATAGCAATAGATAAAGTACAATTAAATTTTCCAATTAATTATTTAGGAGTTCTATTATCCTCAACCATGGTCCGCCCACCAAAAATTCAAATACGAGTAGATCAACTCAAATCACTTAATGACTTTCAAAAGTTATTAGGAGACATAAATTGGATAAGGCCTTATCTAGGTATACCAACAGGAGAGTTGGGACCTTTATTTGATATCCTAAAAGGTCCATCAGATCCAAATTCACCCCGAATGTTAACGCCTGAAGCAAGAAAGGCATTAAAAATCATTGAAACATATATGGAAAATATGCATTTGGATAGAATTGATATAAGTTTGCCTTTATTATTTATTGTACTGCCAACAAAAAATATTCCTACAGGAGTATTTTGGCAAGAAGGCCCATTATTATGGATACATTTATCTTATTCTCCTAACACTATTCTTACTAGGTATCCTGAGGCTGTAGGACAATTAATACTCAAAGGAATAAAAGCAGCAAAAGGAGTGTTTGGAATTTCTCCCAATAAAATTATTACTCCATATACTATGAATCAAATTGATGAGTTAGCTAATGAGTTAAATACTTGGGCAATAATCATGTGCAAATCTAATGTTTCATTTGATAACCACTTACCATCTAATCCTTTATTGTCTTTTTGGTCATCGCATCCTGTAATTTTTCCAAAAATGACAAGAAAAACACCTATCGGGAATGCTCCAAATATATTCACTGATGGATCAAATAATGGTACAGCAGCAATAGTTACACCTGATCAAACTTTTACATTTTTAGTACCCAAACAATCAGCTCAAAAGGTAGAGCTTAAGGCAGTATTACAGGCTTTTGTGATGTTTAAAAATTCTGTATTTAATTTATTTTCTGATAGTCAGTATATAGTTAATGCTATAGTATCCCTTGAAGATGCTGGTAGGATTTCCCCTTCCTCTACTATTTTCTTTTTGCTTTCCACTATACAAAGTCTAATCTGGGACAGAAAAGATCCATTCTTTATAGGACATATCAGGGCACATACAGGATTGCCTGGAGCCCTTAGTTTGGGCAATGATTTAGTAGATAAAACTACACATGACATACATATTTTCTCTACACTAGAAGAAGCTATAAATTTTCATAAAAAGTTCCATGTCAATGCTAATACTTTACAAAAGCGTTTTAAAATAACTAAGGAACAAGCTAGACAAATAATAAAACAATGTCAAAATTGTGTGACCTTTTTACCACAAGTTAATCTTGGAGTCAATCCTAAAGGATTGACACCTAACCATATTTGGCAGATGGACGTCACACACTTGCCAGAATTTGGAAAATTAAAATATTTGCATGTTACAGTTGATACTTCTTCTGGATTTTTGATGGGCTCCCTTCATGCCGGAGAAAAAACTAAAGATGTTATAGCTCATTGCTTACAAAATTTTGCCACTGTGGGCGTTCCAAAACAGTTAAAAACAGATAATGCCCCTGGTTATACTTCTACCTCTTTTAAACAATTTTGCTCATCATTTGGCATTACTCATATAACAGGAATCCCATACAATCCACAGGGACAAGGCATAGTTGAAAGAGCTCATCAAACTATTAAAATGTACTTATTAAAGCAAAAAGAAGGAATTGGGAAGGGGTATATATTCCCCAAAGATAAACTTAAAATAACCCTTTTTACTCTAAACTTTTTAAATTTGGATTCATCAGGGCTTAGTGCTGCAGAAAGGCATATGTGTCCAAAAAATGTACATAAGCCCAAGGTACTTTGGAAGGATATTCTAACAGGACAATGGAAAGGTCCTGACCCAGTGATTGCCTGGAGTCGGGGGTCTGTTTATGTGTTTCCACAGGGAGAACAGCAGCTGATTTGGATTCCAGACAGATTAACTAAAGCGATTTCTACAGACCAAAAAGAAGATGTGATATCCAGAACTCCAGTTTGGTTATTCTTACATCTGCGACAGAACCAGAATGCTTTTTTCAATATCTATTTTATTATTGCCCTTTCCCATATTTTTTTTTTTTTTTGAGCTCATACAGACCTAGGTTAATGTTTTGCTGATCAGTTCTATTTTTTGACTATAGAGTTTTTAAACATTGCAATGGAGATTTCACCTGTAAAAAGTTATAAGGCCTTTACTATTATGTTATGTGTCGTATGTATTATGTGTGCACACTTGTGTTTTGTGTTTGAATGCACGTACGTCCATATGTCATATATGATGAGCGCTCATGAAAAAATGGATCCAAATAATTTCTTTTTTTTATTCACGTGATTTAAATGGTTTAATTTAAATTGGGTAAACAGCTGTTGAAGATTGTTTTAAAATGTGAACAAAATAGGAGGTTAACAGATCTGTTTGTTTACTTTCACCTTTCCTTTTCATTATATTTAATAATTCTCTTAAAAATAATGTAAATTGTTAAGAAAATTGTTTTCTTTTAATGCCTTCTGGGACGTTACATAATTTTTTCTTTAGCCATTATTGCCAGAATTCCTATCTTCAGTGAAGACAATGTAAATTGTTAAGAAAATTGTTTTCTTTTAGTGCTTCTGGAATGTTATATAATGTTATATAATTTTTCTTTAGCCATTATTGTCAGAATTCCTATCTTCATCCCAGTGCATGAAGACAAAGATAAAACCAATCTACAGCTTCTGCAATAGCCATCACTGAACTGCTTGCAGAACTTGCCTGGACTATGTATCACTTATATGCATTGTGAACTCACTTGTATGCATTGTGAACTATCTGTTGGTGCAGCAACTTCTGGTAGTGTTGGGGTATTTATGCTGATGGTGTCATCGGTGGTACAATTTTTCCGAAAGGAGCCGTCAGCTGGCTTGGTGTATCTTCCTCCCTTCTGTTTGTCATGATCGTTCAGCTAAAATTTGGGGGCCAACAGAGGTGAGGCAAAGAACCTCACCCCCCCGCTGGTACGAAGACCTCTACACAGGTGTGGCTGTATACTGGACTGGTAGTCAATGATGGGTAAGATCCAATTACTATGGTACCAACCTAAGACAGGAGGCTGATGCCTTGAGGTCAGCTCATCCAATAACGGGTAAGGACCATATGTACTATTGGACAACCTAAGGCAGACACGGTCCCTAAGCCACATGCTTCTTGATTAAACAGAGAGGGGGAGATGTTGAGAGCCACAGCCGAAGGGGCTCCAGCAAACTTTCAGACTGCCAGCTGATGATTGGCTCACAGTGGCCCCAGCAACACCTAGCTGATTGGCTCCTCTGTGGAGATGCTCATTGAGCTGTTTCCCTGCCCTTTCAGACTACCAGCTGATGATTGGCTCACAGCGGCCCCAGCAACATCTAGCTGATTGGCTCCTCTGCGGTGATGCTCATTGGGCTGTTTCCCTGCCCTTTCAGACCACGGAGCTACTCATTGGGGGATTTTTTTGGCTCCGCCCATGCAACCCAGCCAATCGGCCTCAAGAGCAGGAGGATTGTGGGAAGAAGAGGTTGTGGGGGTGTGTGGCTTGTGGGAAGCCGGTGGTGGCAGTTGGGCTCTGAGGGTTTTTTCCTGAGGAGCTGTTTTGTTTATCTTGTGTGGTTCTAAAAATAAAGTTAGTTTCTTTTGACAAGTGGCTCCTGAATTGTGCCCAGCCAGACTGCGGCAGGGAAAATTAATCAATCTCCTGATAGACTCAGTAAGATTTGAGCACTTTCTGAGACCTGACCTACCCTTGTTTACACCAGTAATAATTCCAGGCCTACCAGTAGGTTTTCAGAATAAGTTTCTCCATGCACTGAATGTCTAACATTAGCAACTTCTGTTCAAGGGAGAATATCTTAAACTTTCAATTGCTAAAAGCAATAGAGACGAGCATGGGCAAATCTTGATGTATTTCAAGCCGTTGGATTTGCATTGTTTGTAACACTTCCAAAGACAAAAATTTTCAGCAGTAGTGTTAACAAAGTTTACAAATCGCAGATCCTTGTTTCATTTTATCACAGAAAATATTTACAGGACACTCTTCCTCTGGCTACTTGAAATCCTGGAATATAACACACTTGCATCAGTAATTTAAAGTATCAATAAAATAAAAAGTATCCTGCACTTTGTGCAGTGTTGTCAGAATGCCTATGCTTAAAATCTCAAAGACTGAGGATAGAGTTCTGGTTTAGTTGTAGAGTGCTTGCACAGCACATCAGCGGCACTATATTTAAGAATCAGTACCACATAAAAATGAATAAATAAAATAAAAGTAATTTGTCTATCTATGACTAACAAAACGTAAATAAAATATTAAGAACTAAAATATAAAAATCTGAAAGATAATAGGTACTCCAGAGCATGCAAGCATCATATAAAAAGACTCAGTTGAAAAAAATATTGGTGAGAATATCAATTGAATAAAGCTATTTTTGAAAATGGTATTAAGGTTCTTCAGAAAGTTAAAATAAAAAAAGGCCA
The DNA here is from genome assembly GCF_048772815.1 of Callospermophilus lateralis. NCBI lineage: Eukaryota > Metazoa > Chordata > Mammalia > Rodentia > Sciuridae > Callospermophilus > Callospermophilus lateralis. The sequence continues at coordinate 101,545 of NW_027514929.1, forward strand.
CTAGATGTTATTCTGGGTATGAATCTAAAAAAATACTGGAGTTATTACATCATAGAACCACTGCATGTCTATTTTCATTATAGTATTATTTACAGAACCTGGTAAAAAAAATGAAGTACTTTTTTTAGATAAATGTTAGGTTGGTAATGGTGCCACATGCCTGTATTTTTAGTAGCTTGGGAGGGTGAGGCAGGAAGATTATGAACTTAGAGCGAGTCTTAGTAACTTCTCCAAGAGACACTAACAAAATCAGTGAGACCTTGTCTCTAAATAAAATATAAATATAGGGCTGGCGATGTAGCTCAGTGGTAGGATAGCTCTGGATTCAACACACAATACCATAATCAAACAAACAAAGAAAGAAAGAAATGAATAGGACCAACATACTGACCCCATTCTTTATTTTCTATGAAGCAATTTACTTGCATCCTTTCTGGCTTAGCTGGAAAGGATATGTCACATTCCTTAACAAACTGTTATCTGCAAGAGAAATGCAGTTTCAAAATAATGTTTATAAAAGCAACCTATGTTACTCTAAACAGGAGAATTTTTTGACTGTGCTAAAGACCAGATTCTGAAAAACAGAGAAACAAGGGTAATTCTTAATAACCAAAAAATCTGCAACAATTTTGCTTATGAGTTAATTTAGAAATGGTGAGCATGAATCTAATTAACCTAAAGTTGTCAGGGCAGTGAATACTTGAGAGTTTTATGTTATTCTAACTATCAGTACAAAATCAAGAACTGTACCTGGGAAGGACCCTTTGGAATCTCTGTTTAGATCTCGAAGAAAACTGGAATGCAAGAGAGCCTGCAAGAGAGACATGTTCTCTTTTCAGACAGAAAATTCTCTCTCTTCAGAGTGTCATCTTTTTCCTCTTTCACTTCACTTCTAATAAACTAATTGGTTGCTACTCTGATCGATAAGTTTGAGAACTTTATGTCTTCATTGGAAAAAAAAAACTGCATTTTAAGGGGCATGGTCTTCACAGTACCTCAGTTTCCCAGAGGGTCCCAGCCCTGTATAACTAAAAGATCATTGACATCTGAACGGCTCTCAGAGACTTCCTTAAGTGCCTTAACTTCATACTTTATACTGCTCTCTGGAAGAAAAAAAAAGAACGATATTCACTAGAAACTTCAACAGACTTTAGATATGATATCTCTTCACAATTTTATCAGGCAGTTATGAAACCCCCATTTAACACAATATGGGAGGTTAGAATGAGGATGCATCACACAGGCACGTAATAAAAGAAAAATTTTAAATCAGACATTTTGATAAGGTGAATGTGCCTGGGAAGACAGAGGGAGGAGACAGACATTGTTTTTATTTTTTAAATTTTCAAGTTACTTGTCTTCTTTTCTTTCATGTAAAATGTTCACAAAGAGAAAGCAAAATCTTTAAACTGCAATGAAGTTCTTTTCAAAAAAATTAAAAATACTGCATTCATTTGGAATGTTGAATAGAAAAAATAAAATAGTTGACAATGCAGAGAGGGAATGCTGGCATTAAATATGTGAACAGAACCGAGTGCAGTGGTGCACACTGAAATGAATCCCAGTATTTTGTCAGGCTGAAGCAGGAGGATCATGAGTTCAATTCCAGCTTCAGTGAACATCAGGTGCTAAGAAACTTAGTGAGACTCTTTCTTTAAATAAAATATAAAATAGGGATGGGGATTTGGCTCAGGGTTCAAATGTGCCGATAAGTTATACAATGACTTAATATTCAGTGATACATAACTATTCCAATACTATAGACTGGGTGCCAAGATTCAATCACAAGGTTCACAGAAGTCATATGAAGTCATATGGTGACTTATAGATAGTGTTTGTGGTGAAGTGTTCCTGAACCCACTGACACAGTCACACTGTGGGATGCTGGGGCAGAGCAGAACCATATGGAATCTGGAAAAATAAGGAATGTTAAGTGCTTTGTTTATGATACTCATGATATAAATAAAAGGGTATACATCAATCAATAATAAAAGTATGTGTTACTTGAGATTGCAGGAAAACTCCCAGAATGAGACTAAGGGTACAATTAAGACATGCCCTGAGATGTGTTTCAATATCTCTGAGGACACAAAATAGTTTTATTTCTCAAGAAGTTTATGGGGAAAAGATTTCAAATCAAGTTTCCTGAGAAAAAAATTAACAATTTACTCTAAGCCCCCAATCCTAAAGTCACACTTTTGTGACATATATTCCTCCAACTAACATACTCTCTTACTTTACACAGGAATTCATGATGAAAATAGGAAACAAGGGCTGGAGATGTGGTTCAAGTGGTAGCGCGCTCACCTGGCATGCGTGTGGCCTGGGTTCGATTCACAGCACCACATACAAATAAAGATGTTGTGTCCACTGAAAACTAAAAAATAAATTAAAAAAAAGAAACTAGGAAAAAAATAGTTAATAAAAATGACAAATGGTTTGAGGTGCAGAGCCTGCCTTTTAATTAAAGATCACAAAGACATGAGGATTGGTATACTTTGAACAATGATCAAAGAAACTCTTTTAAGAAAGTGGTTAAATAGGTCATATGATCAAAGGAAATTAGTTGGAAATTAAAAACAAAATAATGTAAAATTAATATAGATATATTTTTGAGACAGTTCAGAGTAGTAGGCTTCTAAAAAATAGGCTTTCACTGTTTTAGTGTTATTTATGGGAACTTTAGGAGTAAGAAAGCTTACCAATAATTATAAGTATATTTTAAATTTAAAGGTCAATGGAATAATTATAGGTATGATTTAAAGTTAAAAGATAATAATAGGTCAAGAGACAGGTAGTCAAGTTTTGTATTCGAGCCCCTAGAGACTGAGGTGAAAATGTAAAAGACTAATCATGATTGGCAAAGTTACAGGAAAAATTCTAAATAATGTGCTTAATATCTTTGATAATTAACATATGTTTGACAAGATTGTAACTCTTGAAAGTTATGTAAACCAAAGAAGTTTTGATGCTATCCATTAACTACCAAAAGGAAAAAAAACTTGTAAAAAAACAAACAAAAAAATAATAAAGGCCCTCTAGGGGCAGCAGATCCTTCTGAAGGCTGCTCATAACTTGAAACCATCATCCTGTCTCCTTTTCTTTCATGGACGCTACTTATCCTTCAGCACCAGACACCACTTGTCCCTCAGGATCCCTTGATCCTTACTGGGGCTTGACCTTGGCAATAGTGATTTACTTTTTTTTCATTTAAATCTAAAGTTGACTCTGTTGATGGGATGTATTAAGTTATGAAAATAATATATATATATATATATATATATATATATATATATATATATATATATATATACACAGAGACATAAATGCCTGTGATTTGTGCTAATATTCTCATAGTACCCCATACCAAAAGAAAAAAAAGACAAAATCCTATGATTAGTCTCCAATCATAATTATTATTTAGTTACTTATACTCTAGGGTCTGAGATACTGACAGATCTAGAGACCTGGCCCACTCCACATCTTTCTCTTTATTAATGTTAATACTAGAAACTTTAGCATTTTACTGTGTCTCCTAATTTATAAAGGAGTGGGGATATTACTGCCTCAGGGAATTAATAATGAGTTGAAATCTCAAGCTGTTTTCTCATAAGACCAGAGAACATGAATATTAAAGAAAATTTAAAGTAATTGTAATATTTCTTTTTTATAAAAATATACACATATGTATTCATGAATTGATTTATCCTTATATACATGACAAATGCACTTCTCTCAGTGCTGGATCCATGTATTTGGAGGAAACTCTGCCATGAAATAATATGGTCCTGAGCACTTAGTGCAATTCACAGCAAATTAAAAAAATAAAGCCATCACAGGAGAATATGAGACCCTGTCCCAACACTCTATCTCTGTGTCTACCCATCCATGAATGCATTCATCTGTTGTCATGGGGCTCTGTAGTGAGTACCTCTTGATCTGATCACTATTGTTTTTTTTTTCCTACTGGGAATTGAACTCAGGGGCACATGACCTCTGAGCCACATCCCCAGGCCTATTTGTATTATATTTAGAGACAGTGTCTCACTGAGTTTCTTAATGTTTTATTATTGCTTAGGCTGGCTTTGAATTCACAATCCTCCTTCCTCAGCCTGTCAAGCTGCTGGGATTACAGTCATGCACCACAGCACATGGTTGATCCCCAGTCCTTTATCAACAAAAAAAGCAACCAAGAACCAGTCTTTGTGACTTTGTTTCTGGTCTGAATGCAATTTACTGTCACTCAAACAGTAAACCTACTAGCCTCAGTTTGGAGGAAGTGCCTGAAGCCCTTTCTAATCTCTCTCTTAGGTGAGAACAGTCCAATCAACACAGAGCCAGTGATGATGGGTGGGCTTTCACATTCTCCTGTCCTTGTGTTTCTGGAGCCTGCCATTCTTTTAATCCATTTCTATGTTTTCTGTTGTAGATCTGGATCTCCAGGCTTCTGTGCTACACAGGAGCTGAAAAAACTACAGCAGGGACACTAAGCATACTGAAAGCCAGAAAATGGCAAGTGTCTGTTCTTATTTTGAGACTGGGTAGGGAGGCTGTTTGAAGCCACTGAGACTGGCAATGTCAGGAACTGAAATTTGTGGCCAGGAACTCATCATAATTGTTTTCAGTGTCTGGTGGTGTTAGACCAGGACACAAGAAAAGACCACTTACGGCTGCCTCTCCCACCCAAAACTGCAGGAACAAGACAGACCCGAAGCTTTCCTGCATCCCAGCATTATAGCCCAGAAAGTTACAAAAAGGGAGGTTACAGATAACAAAACTCTGAGGAGCATAACACTAATGGTAGTTTACATTATTGCTGACCCCAACATCAGAATTTAGGAAGGTCATTAGAGCCTCAGAGGAGGTCGTTATCTGGCCAGGGAAGGCCAGGATTTGTGAGGCATCAATAAAGTTTCAGAGAGGGCTGCAATCTGGTCAGAGAGCCAGGCATGGGTGAGTTCAAGGCACAGGCAGGCATTCCAAGCAGGTTCAGAATTTGCAGTAACTTATTGTAAAGCTGAAATTATCTTTTCATGGCTTTGTGGTGAGATGGCTCCCAATTTTAAGAAAAAATCAGGTTGGGTCTATCACTCCCCCCCCCTATTTATGTATTTCTTCTAATATTTGATAAGGTAGGGAAAGAGCACTGAGAGAATTTTAATTCCTTAGGTAACAGTCTCCAACATTTTTTGAACTCACCCAAAACTGGTCTCCCTGATTTGATCTGACTTAATTAATTACTTATATTGACAGTCTATTTATTTTTGGCTCCATTGTTGTAAGAAAGGGGCATCACTTGTCTTGGCTTCTTCTGAGCTGAGAGGGGGTGATGTGAGGAGACACGCCATGAGGGACATGAGTTTCCTTTTAGAAGTCAGTTCGGTTTGAAGTCTGGTTGGGGAAGAACAGGTTGTAAAGTCATCTGGGGATGGGTGCTTCGATGAGAGAAAAAAAGACCATGAGTACTGAATAAATGTTGCAGCAACTGGCGCATGTCACTGTACAGAAATTCCCTCACAAGGCTTCAACATTTTAAAACTTAATCTTAAACATCCAACAAATAAATCTTAACACCCTTATATTAAGAGTACTGGGCTTTAATGTGTATAACTTTACAATTATTTATCTTTTTTATTAAATGGGATCTGTATTATCCTATCTGTCTTTTAGGTGATGCTTATTATCTTAAATTAATCCATGTTGTGTTCTTAATGCAAAATTTCTGTAAAATAATAACAGGGAATCTTTAGAT